>NW_028270147.1:109038884-109203551 GCF_037043375.1 Chiloscyllium plagiosum | reverse complement strand
ACGGGTTGAGGGATTGCCTAATGATTGAGAGAGGGGACTGGGTCAGGATTCCCTAGAATTCAGAAGGCTGGGATGAGATTTCACTGAAACATTTAAAATTCTCCAGGGCCCTGACAGGGTAGATTTTGGAAGGATGAACCCTTACCTGGGGATTCTAAAGCAGAGTCCCAGTCTGGGAATAAGGGGTTAGACATTTCGACCAGAGATGAGGAATGGGTGACACAGTGGCTGGCACCACTACCTCACAGCGCCAGGGACCTGGGTTTGATTCCACCTTCAGGCAACTGTCTGTGTGGACTTTGTATGTTCTCCCTCTGTCTGAATGGGTTTCCTCTGGGTGCCCCAGTTTTCTCTCTCAGTCCAGAGATGTGCAGGTTCGTTGGATTGGCCATGGAAGTGTAAGGTTAGGAGAGGGGGCTAGTTCTGGTGAGATGCTACTTGTACTTGATGGGCTGAATGGCCTTCTTCCACACAGTAGGGATTTTATGATTCTATGTTGCTGTGGGTCTGGAGTCATATGTCAGTCAGTATGGGCAAGGACAGCAATCTGATGGACATTAGTGGGCCCGACAGGGTTCTCCCCCAACAATGGTCGTCATTAGACTCTTAACTCCAGAGTCTTTTTGAATTTAAAATTCCACTCCATGCATTGCCAGGATTTAGATTATATTCCCTACAGTATGAAAACAGGCCCTTTGGCCCAACAAGTCCACACCGACCCTCCGAAGAGTAACCCACCCAGACTCATTCCCCATATTCACCCCTGACTATGGGCAATTTAGCATGACCAATTCACCTAACCTGCACATCTTTGGATTGTGGGAGGAAACCAGAGCACCTAGAGGAATCCCATGCAGACACAGGGAGTATGTGCAAACTCCATAAAAGGCAGTCACCCGAGGCTAAAATTGAACCTGGTATTCTGGTGCTGTGAGGCAGCAGTGCTAACCACTGTACCACCGTGCTGCCCCACGCTGATCCCAGGTCCCCCAGAACATTACTTGGCTCTTTGGATTAAGAATCTAATGATGATACCATTAACTCATTTCCTCCCCACATGTGAATCATCTCTAGCTTGAATTTATTCAAACGCCTAAGTATCAATGAGTATCCCAAAGATTCCAAACCCTCTGAGTGAAGAAATTCATAGAATCCCTACAATGTGGAAATAGGCCATTCTTCCCAAACCGCATCGCCAAAGAACATCTCACCCAGAACCATTCCCCTATAACTTTGCATTTCCCATGGCCATTCCACATAACCCACACGTTTGTGGACTGTGGAAGGAAACCAGATCACCGGGAGGGAATCCAGGCAGGCACAGGGAGAACGTGCAAACTCCACACAGTTAATTGCCTGAGGGTGGAATTAAACCTTGGTCCCAGTGCTGTGCCACCCCATTTGATTCTGGGCAATAAATGCTGACATACCTAGCAAGTGATACCTAATCCAGTAAATTAATTAAGAAAAGATCAGTCAAGTTTTGGATCGGACTGTGGTGGGTTACTCCCCACTTGCCTGGATGGATGCAGCTCCAAAAACAATCAAGAAGCTTGATATCTTCCAGTACAAAGCAGCCTGCTTGATTGGCACCACATCGATAAACATACACTCCCTCCACCACTGATGCTCAGGAACAGCCGTTTGCACTATCTACAAGATGCACTGCAGGAATTCACACCAAGTCTCTTGAGACAGCACCTTCCAAACTCACGATCATTTCCATGTAGAAGGACACAGAACACCACCAAAAACATGTTCCCCTCCAATCCACATAGAATCTTGATTTGAAAATATATTATTGTTCCTCCAGTGTCGCTGGATGAAAATCCTGGAATTCCCTCCCTAAGGGCATTGTGGGTTTATCTACAGCACATGGACTGCAGTGGTTCAAGAAGGCAGCTCACCACCACCTTGCAAAGGGCAGGATTGTGGCTCAGTGGTCAGTGCTGCTACCTCACAGCACCAGGGACCTGGGTTCAATTTCACCTGGGGACAACTGTCTGTGTGGAGGTTGCACATTTTCCCCATGTCTGTGTGGGTTTCTTCCATCCAGTCCATAGATATGTTGGCTAGGTGGATTAGCCATGCCAAATTGCGCATAGTGTCGAGGGATGTGTTGGCTGGGTGGGTTGGCCATAGGAAATGCTGCAGTACAGGAATGGGGTCAGTCCAGATGGGATGCTGTTTGGTGGGTTGATGTGGATTTGATGGGCTGAATGGCCTGCTTCTACACTGGATGATGATTGCATGATTCACAAGGGCAACACAGAACGTGTAATAAATGCTGGCCCAGACAGCAACACCCATGTCCTCAGAGTGAGTTTTAAACAAAAAGACCATCTGCACTGCTTACTATTCCATCAGTCTTTGTGTCAATGTGGAACTATGATTCTCATTAATACATACAGTCAGTAGGTAAGGCCTCACCACAGAATCCTTGTGGAACACCACTCGTCACTTTCTTTCTCTGTTGTATGTCACTAAACCAGCCTCCAAACCAAGTCAAACATTCATCTTCAATCCCATGGGTTTTAACTTTGGTCAGCAGATGTTTTGTGGGAAATTATCGAGTATTTCTGAAGGTTGATGAGACTTTTTGCCCTATCGACTATTTTGGTCAATGCATTTGGTTCGTTCGTCTGAACCTACCCATCACAAATCTATGTGGGCTATTTCCAATTCTCCACATGTTCATTTTCTTGGCTGTTAATTATAGATTCCAATGAACCCCCCAAAAGAGCTGTTAGATTGACCAGAATGTAATTTCCACGGTTCCCTCTCTCATCTTTCTTCAACCCGTGGAGTTACAGCAGCATATTTTCCAAACTAAAGGAACGGTTGCTGCTTTGGAACCTGATGGGAAAACCTTCTGAAAATTCTTCCCCCCTTCCTTTAAACCCCTGAGGTCCTGGAGAATCTGTCAGCCTTTAGAGCTGCTCACTCTCCAATGCTGTTTCTGGCATGTATCAAGTTTTGCGAATTCCAGTCTTCAATTCATTACTAACCTCCCTGGAATGGAAGCTGCATTATCCCGTTCCTTGACTGTGAAGACTGACACAACTAATTATTGTACATACCGGCAATTCCCTTAGTCTCATTCATGGAATTCCCTGTTTGTTTTTAAAGGGCTCACATTGCACTGGAGCCCCCTTGGTTTTCTAATTTTTGTGTAAAACATTTGTGTTATTCTTGTGACCCCTTGCAGGTCTCTTTCTCAATCACTTTTTGTAACTCTTGCTTCCTTTTTGTCTTCCTTTGCAGTTCTTCATATCTTCCTTTAGTTGCCTGAATTTTCACTGATATTCCCACATTTGAGGGTTCTCACCTTTCGTTTTCTGTTTTCTCTCACTTATTTTGTCAGCAATGATGTGTAAACAAGTGGGGACCTGTTCCTTACTGAGCTGAATTCATTTTTAACCATCTCCCCATCTCATTGGGAGTCTGATCTGACAATTTTGGCTGACGTCAATCTCTGTTGCACTCTGTTTTCTGGGAGATGGGTGTCACTGGCATAGATCAGCATTTGTTACCCAAGATTAATTACCCTTGAACTGCTGGCCTTTCTGTGGCCTCTCAGAAGGCACCTAAGAGTTAACCAGATTGCTGTGGGGTTGGAATCTCATGAAATCCAGATCATTATCATGGTCACCATTAATGAGGCTTGCTTTGTGATTTGAATTCAAATTCCAGCACTTGTCACTGGGGGAGATAGTACAGTTAGATATATTGTGGCAGGACCTCTGTTTTGTATCTCACCTGAAAGACAACAGCTCCCTCAGTTTTGCAGTGTCAACCTTGACAGTTTTGCAGTGTTCAACATAGGAATTAGGAGAGGGAGGAGGCAATTCAGCCCTTTGAGCCCGCTCTGCCATTTAACATGACTGTGGCTGATCTTATCCTGGTCTCAACTCCACTCTCCTGCCTGCTCCCCATCGCTCTTTATCTCACTTTTCATCAGAAACACATCTTTCTTGAACCTGTTGATTGATTCTACCTCCACTGCACTCTGGGGCATTGAGTTTCACAGATTCACAACCCTCTGGGAGATGTAGTTTCTCCTCAGCTCAGTTTTGAACCGACCTCCTCTCACTCGATATCGCTGACCTCTTGTTCCAGACTGTCCCGTAAGGGGGAGCATCTATTCAACATCCACCTTCTCAATCCCCTTTCACATTTTCAATCAGATCCCTCCTCATTCTTTTGAACTCCAGTGAGTACAAGCCCAAGCTCTTTAACTGCTCCTCATGGGACAGCCCTTTCATCCCTAGGATCAGTCAGGGGAACATCCTCTGAACAGCCTCCAGTGCTGAAGGACTCTATGATCAAAATAGACTCCCCAAAGCTTCTGAGACAGAGGTGGCAGTGCTCCCACTGACCAGGTTCCAGTTTGTACAGGGCTCTGCTCTCAGCTGGATGGTTGGGAGTTGGAGCTGATTTTAAGCTGTATATTGGAGAGGAGTAAGCAACCTTTTTGATCAAAGCCTCCAGAAATGTGAAGGTGAAATTTATGAGCAATTCAGAGCAATGATCTACTCAGTTATTTTGACTCCTGGGCCTGCTGAGTACGAAAACTCAGCATTTAGTGATTGCTGAGAAATATCTTCATTGACTTGGACATTAATTGCATTTTTCAGGTTCCACAGTTTAATGAAGAGCCCAGAAGATTATAGCCTTGGGTTATTTCCCGATCTCATTGTTGCTGTCTACGAGGCTGTGAAGGACACAGAGTGGAAGAAGTACTTTCCAAAAGAATAGAGGCTGCTCCTGTCTTCAAAGGGTTGCCATCTCTTGAGTGGATATGAGACAGAACCACATGCATGCTTCAGGGCTAGAGTGGAAAGAAGGAACTTGCATTTGTAACACAGAATCCCTATAGTGTGGAGGTAGGCCATTCAGCCCATTGACTCCATAACGCCCCTCCGAAGGTCATTCTATCTCGACCCCTATCCTATCTCTGTATGTTCCAATGGCTACTCCACTAAACCTGCACATTCCTGTACACTCTGGGCAATTTAGCATGGTCAATGTATCGAGCCTGCAGATCTTTAGACTGTGGGAGGAAACCAGAGCACCCGGGGGAAGCCCACGCAGACACAGGGAGAATGTGCATACTCCACACAGACCCAACTGAGGCGGTTCCCTGGCACGATGAGGCAGCAGTGCTAACCACTGAGCCATCGTGCTGCCTATTATTGCTTGCTGTCATGTCTGTTTAATGACTTGTAATTTATTTTATTGTTTTAAATAAACCAACAAATAGAGTTAATGGATTGATTATGGGACCATTATCTTTAACCTCACAGTGAAAGGCTGGAGAAAACACTGTGCAGATGAGGCCAATTGCACAAGCAGCTTAATCTGCAGGTAGAAAATACGAGTGGCAGTCTTTGCTTGTGCGAAGGTGTGTGAGGCAACATATGGGCAAGGAACAAAAGTAGGCCACTCGGCCCTTTGAACCTGCTCCCCCATTCAATAAGATCGTGGTTGATCTGATTTTAACCTCAACTCTACATTCTCTGATAATGTTCCATCCCTTCAGTCATCAAGAATCTATCTACCTCTTCCTAGGGTAAATATAGGGTCAGGAAATGGGTCTGGATTAATTACTCTTTGGAGGGTTTGTGTGGACTTGTTGGGCTGAAGGACCTGTTTCCACACTGGATAGATTCTAAATTCTGCATTCACTGTCTTTTAAGGAGGGGAATTCCAAAGACTGACAATCTCTGAGAGAAAAACATGTTTCCTAGTCTCTGTTTTGAATGGACTCTCCCTTAATTTTAAACTGTGATCCCTAGTTCTGGACTCTCCCACAGAGGAAACATCCTTTCCACATTCACCTGGTCAAGGACCCTCAGGATCTTGCTTGTTTCAATGAAATCTTGCATTCAGTTCCCCCTCACACTACACCATAATGTTCTATGAGCTTTCCTGATGACTTGCTGTCCCTACATACTAACCTTCTGTGATTAATGCACAGAGACCCAGATATGGTTCTGGGGACACAGGCTCAAATCCCACCGTGGCAGATGGGGGAATTTAAATTCAATTAAAAAGTCTGCAATTAAGAGTCTAACGATGACCATGAATCCATGTCGATTGTGAGTCAAACCCATCTGGTTTACTAACGTCCTTTAGGGAAGGGAACTGCTATCCTTACCTGGGAAGGTTAACATGGGAATCCAATCCCACAGCAATGTGGATGACTGTTAACTGCCCTCTCGGGCAATTAGGGGTGGGCAATAAATGCTGTCCTCGGCAGTGACACCCTCATCCTGTGAATGAATGAAAAAGAAAAATCTGACTATAAATAATCAGCGAGGATAAAAGTCATTTATAATGAATGAGCAGCCTTTGTTCCAGACCCTCATTATCTCCTGATTTATTCTCTTTCCCATCATAAAGCTACTTTTAGGAAGCATGGAGACTATTCCTACCAGCTCTTGGATCTCTTCCCTATTTGTGCTGCTTTCCAGAACACAAGCGTCTTCCTGCTCCAGCCTCCATTCCTCACCCTCACACTGTTCTCCCTCTCTCCACTCCTGACCTCTCACACTGTTCTGCAGCCTCCGCTCCTCACCCAAACCTATTTAAGACCAGAGGTTATAAGATTAAGGTGGAAGTATTTTTTGACCCAGTGTGTGGTAGATATATGGAACATGCTGCCTGAGAGGGTGGTGCAGGCTAAAAATTACACAACCTTAAAAATCATTTGGATGAGCACTTATAATACCAGGCATGGTAGGCTCCAAACGACTGCGGGTAAATGGGATTAGTGTAGTTTAGTGTTTGTTGGTCAGTATTGACATGGTGGGCCTAAGGGCCTATTACTATGCTGTGTGACTCTCGAACCTGCGTCCCTGGCTCTGTGAGGCAGCAGTGCTGTGTCGCCCATATTGAGGGAGGCACACAATTAAATCAGCACAAAAGGTGATAAGAGTTCAGCTCTTACTGTTTTTGAAAACCCCATCCACATCACCCAATTAGCAAATTAAAACAAACGATGGGTTATTAGCACATCTCCTTGCTGGGGTGGTGAAGGGAGGTGTGGTCACTGGTCAGATAACAAAGACATAGGAAGAGAGGGAGTGGACTCAATGAAAATGAAAGGGGAGTAGTGTGGATGGAATCTGTGAATGGATACTTGCCCATCTGACAGAGTGACCTCCACCTGGCAATCTATTTTACATGATGTAGAAACATAGCAGATAGGAGCAGGAGTAGGCCATTTGGCCCCTCCAGCCTGCTATGCCATTCAATATGATTGAAGCTGGTCATGGAGCACATTACTGTAATCCATCCCTACCCCATATCCCTTGATTCTTTAGCCACAAGAGCTATACCTACCTCTTTCTTGATAACATCATGTTTTGGCATCAACCACTTTCTGTGACAGAGAATTCCACAGGCTCACCACTCTCTGGGTGAAAACATTTTTCCTCGTCTCTGTCCTATAAAGTTTACCCCTTAACCTTAAACCATGTGTCCTGGTTCTGGACTTCCCCACCATTGGGAACATCCTTCCTCCATCTAATTTGTCTCGTCCTGTTCCAATTTTACAGCTTTCTCCAAGATTCCCTTCCTTCATTCTTCTAAACTCCAGTGAACACAATCCTCATCAACTCAACCTCTCCTTATACGTCAGTCCTGCCATCACCGAAATCAAATGGCATTGAGTAATTAATATATACACCCAATGTGGAACACAAACTTTGTAGGTCAGGATTAGAAGACAATCATTGCTGGTTCTAAAATTCAGGCTTCGGTTGCAGTAATCTTAATGGAATCATTGGATACAATCTTACAACAGCAGAAAGATGGGAGGTGTAGATGGAGGGTGCAGACAATGGTGTAGACAGTGGGTGTAGATGGTGGGTGTTCACAGAGGGACTAGACAGTGGCTGTGGATGCTGGGTGCAGACAGTGGGTACAGACGGTAGTGCAGACAGTGGGTGTAGACGGTGGGTGCAGACAGGGGTGAAGGCAGAAGGTGCAGACGGCGGGTGCAGACGGTGGTGTAAATGGTAGTGTAAACACAAGCAAGACTTTGCGTAGTGACCAGACGAGTGGCTGTGTGGAAGCACACAGAGAGCAGTCAGTGAGCCTGACACAGTCAGGGACACCCCCTGGTGCTGAAGGTCATGCTGCTGCTGACAAAGGTCACATTTTAACTGAAACTGCACTCCCTCCCTCCACACTCCCCTCTTGTCCCCACATGCCTCACTGCAACCCCTGGAGATGCCAGTCAGCACCCTGCGCCCTCGCTCAGTCTCCATTGACCTTGTCTCCATTAGCCTTGACCCTCCTCCCAAGCACTTACTTGGGCCTTCACTGAAGCTTGAGTCATTTCCTCTGACCCTTGATCATGTGTTTGCCATCTTAGAACTGCCTCACCTAGTCACCATTAACCTGCACTGCCCTCTCAACATGGAGCACAGATTGATACAGAGCAGGAAAGGTCCTTTGTCCCATTGAGTCTGTACCAACATTAACTACCACTAAAGGCACTCTCATCCCAATTTCCTGCACTTATCCCAGATCCTTGCATGTTATGATATTTAAAGGTTGTAAGGTTTCCACCCTGCACTACATTCCCTGACAGAGGGTTGCATGTTTATAGTTTATATCACGTCAGGCTCACAGAGCTTAACAAAAGCTCAAACTCTTTGGGCATTTTTTAAAATTTGTGGCATGGTGGCTCAGTGGTTAGCACGGCTAACTCACAGCACCAGTGACCCAGGTTCGATTCCAGCCCCAGGTCTGAGTGGAGTTTGCACGCTCCCCCTGTGTCTGTGTGGATTTCCTCCGTGTGCTCCAGTTTCCTCCCACAATCCAAAGATGTGCAGGTTAGGTGAATTGGCCATGTTACAATTGTCACAGTGTTCAGGAATGTGTCGGTCAGGGGAAATGTCGAGTGATAGGGCAGGGGAATGGGTCTCGGGGAGTTTCTCTTCAGTGGGTCGGTGTGGACTTGTTGGGCCAAATTGGTGATGTCTGTAATGAAATCTTTCAAACCACTCATTTTGTCTAGTGTCGTTTAGTTCTTACACTCCTTGTTCGATAAATGTTTCATTTTTTCTGATAATATGAGTTCCCTGATGTGCTGTTAACCGTGTCCAATCAGGGAGTCCTGACTGACAGATAAAAAGGGGAGTGTCAGAAGGACTGATACTCTGGTACCTGACTCTGAATAACAACCTGCCAACCAACCCCCTCCTTCTGTCACCCTCAATCTCCCCATGCTTACTCTTGTGGCCCCGTCGATCCAGCCTGTGCAGCCTTTGGGAGAGGTTGACCTTCCCTCCATTCCTGATGAAGAGCTTATGCCCAAAATATTGATTATCCTGCTCCTCGGATGCTGCCTGACCTGCTGTGGTTTCCCAGCAACACATTCTCAACTCTGATCTCCAGCATCTTCAGTCCTCACTTTCCCCTTTCCCCACTCGCTCATTACAAACAGAAATGACTGGTGGTGAGTTTAACCCTGAGGGTCATCACAGCTGAGGCAGAGGGACAGAAGGTCACACCTTCATGGTGGTAGCACCCTTAATTAATCCACTGCAATCACTCTCGGGGCTGCAAGGATTCAACCTCCCTCACTCAGACAGCTCCCTCCCTGTAAGGTAATATTGCTGCACCTGTTTTCGGGCTAATTGACCATTGAAATACGACTATGGCTAGCCAGCACTGGCTGAGCAGACAACCACAACTGCAATGACCCCGGCTCCTTGTAATTGGGGAGCACATTAGGAACTACAGAGTGCACTGCCTCTGAAATCCCTCCCTTACTGAGAACACACTCTCAGTATTCACCTTTCTCAGCTGCCATCTCAATTTCATGACAAATTCTGTGAACTATGATCCTGCCCCACTAGCTGCCTGATGAAAGAGCAGTGCTCCGAAAGCTTGTACTTCCAAAGAAACCTGTTGGACTCTAACCTGGTGTTGTGCGATTTTTAACTTTGGCCAAATGAGCTGCCATCTCAGGCTAAATTGTTTTTCATCTGAGATTTGAGAAGATTAAGGCCTAATCTTCAATCCCCATCACAAAGCCTATTCTCTATCCATTACTTAGAGACACCTGCAGGCAACACAGAGTAACACACTGACACTCACTGAGATACCTACAGACAGTGCAGAATAACACACACACACTCAGAGACACACCTGCAAGCAACACTGAGTTAACACACACACAGAGTCAGGCAGCCCTGAGTGACATGCTCACAACCCTAGCTGCCTGTAGGTGTCTCTTTGAATAATACACCCACACTCAGAGTGACACCTACAGGCAACATTATGTAGTACACTCACTCAGAGAGACACAGTCTGCAGTGTCAGTGATTGGCCTCAGATCATTTCAGGTACAACACAGCATGAAGCAGAGAGTGCACAGTGCGATCCCAGCACCTGAGTTTGGATCAGAGAGTGAGTACGGAATGCCTCAGATTGTAATTATTGAGTCCCAACAGCTTTCAATTTCTATTCTGTTTGGAATCTTGTAACCTCCACAGATTCCAGATCAACTGGATTATTTGAAACTGATTGCTGATTGGCTGTCAGTATCATCTACCACGGATTGACAGGCCACGTAGCCAATTGTGACAATGTCATGCTGACATGCAGCTAATCAGCTGAATAGAGTGGTCCATTTCTAAAACACACAGAGACAGAGACTGAATCTTCATCATCTTTATTCCCTTTTCCAGACTGACATTGACAGAAAACAGACTGCAATTAACAGCCCAGACAGAGGAAGCTGCACAAAATAACAGCTACAATGGGTTTTGAGAAAAACACTTGTGGAGATTTTCTCAATTACATGAGAATCCTGCCCTTCAAATAGTGACAAAAACCTTAAATTGGAACTGGCTGCTGAGCAGGAAGGAGATCTGATTTATTGAAGCAGAAATTTCGAAGGTTCACATTGTTTTGTATAGCTGACAGCCTTCAGCAACTTCAAGAGATTTTACTTGGCATCACAAATCAACCCTGTCCCAATCAAAAAGTCCCAGAACAGGGAGAGCATGAGGTTTGACACAGCGTAAAGCTCTAACTACACTGTCCAAATGAACTACCTTTACTCCTGAACCTCAGAAGTGTCCCTGAGCCAGTCCTGAGATGGAAGAGAGTTGAAATTCAGTGCTGACAATGACCTTTGTCCTGCCAGTTCAGCCCTGTTCTGTTTAAAGTTGTGTCTCCTCTGTGGACTGTCTCAAACACTCTACACACATTCTGATCTCCTGATGCTCTTGCTGAGGGGAGAGGGGAGGGTCACGTGGGTGAGGGCACAGGAGAAGCGAGTGTTGGACTCCCAGTCAGACCCAGAGAGGGTCAGCAGGCTGCTGACACTGTAGGTGCTGTCCGAAGCTCGCAGGTAGTTGCTGGTCTGAACCCCGTCCGAAATGACTACACCGTTCTTCTTCCACTGCACCTCCAGCTCATCGGGATAGAAGTGATTGGCAAGGCACACCAGGGTGGCAGTGCCCTTGGCATTGACCTGCTCCGGGGAGGGGGGCAGCAGGGTCAGCTTGGGCTGAGAGTTCTCACGGCCTGAAAGACAAGACAAACAATTTTAATCCCTGCCATTCAAAGGGATTTCAATTCTCAGAATATTCACTGGTAAAATGTTTGAATATTTGTCTCCAATACCTAATAAACCAGACAAAAGAATTTACATTTTTTAAAGTGATTCTTGGGATATGAGTGTCACTAGCAGGAGCAGAATTTATTGCTCATCCCGACTTGCCCCTGAGAAGGTGATAGTGAAAGAGAAGGGACAGTTTTGGACCGTCGTTTGGGGAAGGAATGTGGGCAGATGGAAGAGCTAAAAGATGGCGAGCATTTTCATGAGAGCGATCAGAACTCAGTGAGATTGAAATTAAGGATGGAAATGGAGAGCCATGGAGTAAGTGTAAAAGTTTTCATTTTACTAAATGTTTCGATAATTTAGTAAAAGTGGACTGGAACCAGCGACATGATGGGAAATCAGTGTCAGGGCAGTGGGAGCCCTCAAGTGACAAGACAGAGATCATTCAGAATCTGTTCCCACAAAGAGTAAGGGTGGGGACTCCCAAATCTAAACTCTTAGCCTGGGATATCAAAAGGCAGCCAGTGTAGGGAAGACCAAACAGGGAAGGTGATGTTGGTTATCTGGAGATCAAACCTGCAGAAAGCTGAGAGGAGGATAGAAAATGCAGGATTAAAATTGAACAGGACCTCAGGAAGGCAAAGAGCTGACAGGATGAAATATGTCCAAGTGAATCAGAGAAATCCTACTGAACAAGAGGATTGGGGTCATGTACTGACATGGATTGGGAACTGGTTGGCAGACAGGGCAGGAAGAACAAGTCTTTTTCTGAATGGCAGGTAGTTACCAGTTGGGGTACCACAGGGGCCAGTCCTTGGTACCCAGTTATTCATAATATAATAGAGTCATACAGTCAGAGAGACCCAAAAGACCCATCAGTCCATTGTGTCCACATTGGTCAAAAAACAACAACCCAATAATTCTCATCCATTTTTTCAGCATGAGGGAATTAGATGCAGTATGTGTTCAAGAAGGAATTAGATATATTTCTTCGGATTAATGGGATCAAAGAATGTGGGGAGAAAGCAGGAACAGGGGACTATGTTGGATGATTGGCCATGATCATATTGAATGGTGGAGCAGGCTTGATGGGCTGAATGGCCTCCCATGTTTGATGTTTCTATCTGTTTCTCAGATATTGAAGGAATGTCTCTTGTCAGTTTGAACT
Organism: Chiloscyllium plagiosum; assembly: GCF_037043375.1. Lineage (NCBI taxonomy): Eukaryota > Metazoa > Chordata > Chondrichthyes > Orectolobiformes > Hemiscylliidae > Chiloscyllium > Chiloscyllium plagiosum. Next base: position 109,190,793 of record NW_028270147.1, on the reverse strand, counting down.
TGGAAGTTACATGTGTGTGGAGGTGGAAGATGTGGCCATGGTGATTAATGAATGCGGGTCAGTAAGGTGGTTAAGAAGACACATGGGATAAACTGTTTTTCTTTTTCCCCTGATGGAATGAGGTCATTGCTGGATCGGCAGCATTTATTGCCCATCCATAATCGCCCTGAGGGCAGTTTAGAGTCAACCACTTTACTGTGGGTCTAGAGTCACATGGTAACGATGACCGTTTCCTTCCCTAAAGGTCATGAGTGAATCAGATGGCTTTTTCCTGACAATCAACGATGGTCATCATTAGACTCTTAATTCCAGATTTTTTTATTGAATTCACATTCCACCATCAGCTGTGGCAGGATTCTAACCCTGGTTACCAGAACATTATCTAGAGCTCTGGATTAAGAGTTCAGTAATTATATCATTAGACCATCACCTCCCTTTATCATTTTTGGTTGAGAGCAAAAGCAAGGAGTTTGTTTATTCTGGAACTGTATAAAAGCCCAGTTAGAGCACAGTGAGAGAACTGTGTACGGCTCTGGTCACCACATTACAGGAAGGATGTGATCCCACGAGAGATGGGGACAGAGGAGGATTTTGTCAAAAATGGGGAGTTTTAACTTTGAGGAATGATTGGTTTGGCTGGGATTGTATTCTTTGGAACACAGGAGGCTGAGGGGAGATTTGATCGAGGTGTAGAAAATGATGAGGGGCCTGGATAGAGTGGGTAGGAAGGACTGATTTCCATCAGCACAGAGGATGATAACCATGGGGAGAAATTGAAACTAATTGGACACAGAGTTCGAGGGGAATTGTGGAGTAATTGTTTTCAGCCAGAGGCTGGTGGGATCTGGGACGCACTGTCTGAAAGAGTTGGAGAGGCAGAAACCCTCATCACATTGAAAAACACTTGAATATTCATTTGAAACAGTGAAACCCACAGGCTTATGGAGCAAGAGCTGGAAAGTGGGATGGAGCTCAATATCTCTTTAACAAACCTCCGATTAAGCTTGTCCCATTTTCCAGCATTTTGCGCATATCCCTCTAAACCCTCCCTATTCATGTACCCATCCTCTTAAATGTTGTAATCATACCATCCTCCACCTCTTCCTCTGGCAGCTCATTCTATACACACACCATCTACCACGTGAAAAAGTTGCCCCTTCAGCCCCTTTCAAATCTTTCCCCTGTCGCCTTCAACCTATGCCTCCAGAACTGGACTCCCCAACTCTGAAAATAATACCTTCTCTACTCACCCTTTCAATGCCCCTCATGATTCTATAAACCACAAAATGGTCACCACTCAGCCTCCAACAATCCAGGGAAATTAGATCCTATTCAACCTCTCCCAGTAGCTGAAAACCTCCAACCTTGGCAACATTCTTGTAAATCTTTTCTGAAGCATTTTAAGGTTCACAACATTTTTACTACAGCAGGGCAACCAGAATTACACACAGTATTCCAAATGTGACCTAGATTAGATTAGATTAGATTACAGTGTGGAAACAGGCCCTTCGGCCCAACAAGTCCACACCGACCCGTCGAAGCGAAACCCACCCATACCCCTACATTTACCCCTTACCTAACACTACGGGCAATTTAGCATGGCCAATTCACCTAACCTGCACATCTTTGGACTGTGGGAGGAAACTGGAGCACCCGAAGGAAACCCACGCAGACACGGGGAGAACGTGCAAACTCCACACAGTCAGTCGCCTGAGTCGGGAATTGAACCCGGGTCTCTGGTGCTGCGAGGCAGCAGTGCTAACCACTGTGCCACCGTGCCGCCCACCAAAACCAATGTCCTGTACAGCCGCAACAGCTCCCAGCCAGTCAGACAAAGGAGAGTCTGAAGAAGTAATCTATTTGGATTTCCAGAAGGCCTTTGACATAAGGTACAAGCCCATAGAGTTAGGGGCAAGGTACTGGCATGGACTGAGGACTGGTAGGTTGATATAAAGCAGAGGGTGAGGAAAAATGGCAGCTGGTGACTAATAGAGTTCTGCAGGTGTTAATGTTGGAACCATAACTATTCATGTCATGCGTTAACAATCTGAATGAAGGAAGTGAAGACATTGTTGCTAAGTTTGCAGATGACATGAGATAAGTAGAGGGACAGGTAGTGCTGAGGAAGTGGGAAGGCTGTAAAAGGTCTGAGATAGGCTCAGAGAGTGGGCAAAGAAATGGCAGATAGAATACAATGTGTTACAGTGTGAGGTTATGCACTTTGGTAGGAAGAAGAGATGCAAAGGCTGATTTCTAAATGAGGAAAGGCTTTGGAAATCTAAAGCACAATCCTCATTCAGGTTTATCTGAAGGTGAACAGGCAAGTCTAGTTTGTGCTTGGGAAGGCAAATGAAATGATAGCATTCATTTCAATCGGGCTAGAATATAAGAGCAGAGATGTAGTGCTGAGGCTGTGTAAGGCTCTGGTCAGACCACTTTTGGAATATCATGAACAGATTTGGGACCCATATTCTAAGAAGCAATGTGCTGTCGTTGGAGGGGTTTACAAGAATGATCCTGGAGATGAAGGACTTGTCATATGAGGCATGGTTGAGGACTCTGGGTCTGTACCCGATGGAGTTTCGAAGGATGAGGAGGGATCTTATTGAAATTTGCAGAATACCGATCAGCCTGGAAAGAGTGTATGCAGAGAAGATGTTTCTGAAAACAGGAGAGTCGAGGTAACCAAGGCACAGCCTCAGAATGAAGGGCTGACCCTTTAGAGCTGAGATGAGGAGGAATTTCTTCAGCCAGAGGGTGGTGAATCTGTGGAACCCATTGTTACAGAGGGCAGTGGAGGCCAATTCACTGAGTGTATTTAAGACAAAGATAGATAGGTTCGTGATTGTTAAGCGGATTGAACGTTCCTGAGGAGTAGGCAGGAGAATGAGGGTGAGAAGCATATCTGCCAAGATCAAATGGCAGAGCAGATTCCATGGGCTGAATGGCTGATTTCTGCTCCTATTTCTTAAAGTCGTCTGGAGAGTTTCCCCAAAACCCTGGAACACTGAACCCACTGGACTGTGAGCCCTGCTGGAGCTGTTTGTCATCAGAATGTTGCCAAGAGATAACCAAAGAGTGGAGAGAATGTGCATCTATGTGGGAATTTCAGGATACTTTGCAGTTCCTGGAATACCATGAGAGTAGGAAGTGTGGTCAGTGACAGCAGTTGGAGCTCCGGGTTTCGGAGCTTGAGCAGCAGCTGGTGTCAGTGCGGAGCGTCCATGAGGCTGAGAGCTCTGTGGAGAGCACGTTCCTAGATGTTAAGAAAGATTCTGGGTAATCCAAGGAGGACGGGAAACATTTCTGGCTGTAACAGCTTCTCCTTTTTTGAGGTATTTTAGCTGCTGGAGGTGATTTCCTCGAATTGCAGGATCAGCAATTACTGTTTTATATGCTGTTGCATTGTTTTGGAGCTTTGGAAAAAAAAGTCAAAACAACAGCTGTTTTAAAAGGCAGAAGAACAGACAAAGTAAGCACATGGTGAGGTCATTGCAGGAGAGAGAGAGAGAGAGAGAGAGAGTCTGCACAGTTACTGCCTTTGCTCTTTGAATTCATGTATCGCTGGACATCGGAGTGCATCTGGGAAAATTATCCAACAGTGAAATTCACAACTGATCTTGGGGGATCTGTTGGGAGAAGTTCACAGCACAGAATCAGATAAGTTAATTGTTGTTTTAAGTGTAGCCTACAGAGAATCTGCAGTAGTGAGTCGAGTCGCTTCTTTCTTGATTATATGTTTCTGGAGATATGTCTCTTGATTAAACTTAAAATATAAGCCATAACTATTAATTTAACCTGGGGCAGGGTTTGTAGAGGAATAAGACATTGTTATTTTCTGGGTCTGTAGATTGTGAAGGAGAAAAAAATGGCCTTTAATAGAGTGATATGTACTTGTGAGATGTGGGAGTTTAAAGAGTTTAAGGGTTACTGCGGATTATATCTGCCATAAATGCTGCTGGCTGCGAATCTTATCAGATCAAATGGATCGGTTGGAGAGACAATTGGAAGCAATGAGGAATTTGCAACAGCAACAGTATGTAATGGATGGCAGTTATAGGAAGTGGGGGAGAAGTCTCAGATACAGTCACATAGACGGATTAACTCCAGGAAAGGTAAGAGAGGTAGGCAGCTAGTGCAGGAGTCCTTTGTGGATATACACCCATTTAAAACAGATATGCTGTTTTGGAAAATGTTGGGGGTGATGGATTCTTAGGGGAACATAGCACGAACAGCCAAGTTTCTGGTATTGAGACTGGCTCTAATGCAATGAGGAGTCCGTCGGGTTCCAAGAGATCAATTGTATTCGTGGATTCTCTAGTTCGAGGTACAGACAGACGTTTCTGTGGCCAGCAGCGAAAAAGCAGAATGGTGTGTTGTTTCCCTGGTGCCATGATCAAGGATGTCTCAAAGAGGGTGCAGAATATTCTCATGGGGGCCAGCAAGAGGTCATTGTCCACATTGGAACCAATGACATAGGAAGGGAAAAAGTTGAGATTCTGAAGGGAGATTACAGAGAATTAGGCAGAAATTTAAAAAGCAGATCCTCGAAAGTAATAATATCTGGATTACTCCCGGTGCTACGAGCTAGTGAGGGCAGGAATATGAGGATAGAGCAGATGAATGTATGGCTGAGGATCTGGTGTATGGGGGAAGGATTCACATTTTTGTATGATTGGAAACTCTTTTGGGGTAGTAGTGGCCTGTACAAGAGGGACGGATTGCACCGAAATTGGAAGGGGATTAATATACTGGCAGGGAGATTTGCTAGAGCTGCTCGGGAGGATTTAAACTAGTCAGGTGGGGGGTGGGCAGCGTGGGACCCAGGGAGATAGTGAGGAAAGAGATCAATCTGGGACTGGTACAGTTGAGAACAGAAGCGAGTCAAACAGTCAGGGCAGGCAGGGACAAGGTAGGGCTAATAAATTAAACTGCATTTATTTCAATGCAAGGGGCCTAACAGGGAAGGCAGATAAACTCAGGGCATGGTTAGGAACACGAGACTGGTATATCATAGCAATTACAGAAAAATGGCTCAGGGATAGGCAGGACTGGCAGCTGAATGTTCCAGGATACAAATGCTACAGGAAGGAAATAAAGGGAGGCAAGAGAGGAGGGGGAGTGGCGTTTTTTGATTTAGGGATAGCATTACAGCTGTGCTGAGGGAGGATATTCACGGAAATATATCCGGGGGAGTTATTTGGGTGGAACTGAGAAATAAGAAAGGGATGATCACCTTAATGGGATTGTATTATAGACCTCCTATAATTGAGAAACAAACTTGGAAGGAGAACTCAGCTATCTGTAAGAAAAATAGGGTGGTTATGGTCGGGGATTTTAACTTTCCAGACATAGACTGGGACTGTCAAAGTGTTAAGGGTTTAGATGGAGATGAATTTGTTAAGTGTGTACAAGACAATTTTATGATTCAGTATGTGGATGTACCTACTAGAGAAGGTGCAAAACTTGACTTACTCTTGGGAAATAAGGCAGGGCAGGTGACTGAGGTGTCAGTGGGGGAGCACTTTGGGGCAAGCGACCATAATTCTATTAGATTTAAAATAGTGATGGAAAAGGATCGAACAGATCTAAAAGTTTAAGTTCTAAATTGGAGAAAGGCCAATTTTTTGCAGTATTAGGCAAGAACTTTCAAAAGTTGATTGGGGGCAGATCTTTGCAGATAAAGGTACAGCTGGAAAATGGGAAGCCTTCAGAAATGCGATAGCGAGAATCCAGAGAAAGTATATTCCTGCCAGGGTGAAAGGAAAGGGTGGGAGGTTTAGGGAATGCTGGATGACTGAAGAAATTGAGGGTTTGGTTCAGGAAAAGGAGGAAGCTTATGTAAGGTATAGACAGAATAGATTGAGTGAATCCTTATAAGAGTATAAAGGAAGTAGGAGTATACTTAAGAAAGAAATCAGGAGGGCAAAAAGGGGACATGAGATAGCTTTGGCAAATAGAATTAAGGAGAATCCAAAGAGTTTTTACAAATACATTAAGGACAAAAGGGTAACTAGGGAGAGAATAGGTCCCTTCAAAGATCAGAAAGGCGGCCTTTCTGTGGAGCCACAGAAAATGGGGAAGATACTAAATGAGTATTTTGCATCAGTATTTACTGTGGAAAAGGATATGAAAGATGAGGGCAGTCCAAAGATGTGCAGGTTAGGTGAATTGGTCATACTAAATTGCCCGTAGTGTGAGGTAAGGGGTAAATGTAGGGGTATGGGTGGGTTTCGCTTCGGCGGGTCGGTGTGGACTTGTTGGGCCGAAGGGCCTGTTTCCACACTGTAATCTAATCTAAAAAAAAAAAAAAAATATAGACTGGAGGGAAATAAATGGTGACATCTTGCAGAATGTCCATATTACAGAGGAGGAAATGCCGGATGTCTTGGAACGCATAAAAGTGGATAAATCCCCAGGACCTGATCAGGTGTACCCTAGAACTCTGTGGGAAGTAGAGAAGTGATTGCTGGGCCTCTTGCTCAGATATTTGTATCATCGATAGTCACAGGTGAGGTGCCGGAAGACTGGAGGTTGGCTAACGAGGTGCCACTGTTTAAGAAGGGTGGTAAGGACAAGCCAGGGAACTATAGACCGGTGAGCCAGATGTCGGTGGGTGGCAAGTTGTTGGAGGGAATCCTGACGGACAGGATGTACATGTATTTGGAGAGGCAAGGACTGATTAGGGATAGCAAACATGGCTTAGTGTGTGGGAAATCATGTCTCAAAAACTTGATTGAATTTTTTGAGGAAGTAACAAAGAGGATTGATGAGGGCAGAGCAATAGATGTAATCTGTATGGACTCCAGTAAGGTGTTCGATAAGGTTCCCCATGGAAGACTGATTAGCAAGGTTAGATCTCACGGAGTACAGAGGGAACTAGCCATTTGGATACAGAACTGGCTCAAAGGTAGAAGACAGAGCGTGGTGGTGGAGGGTTGTTTTTCAGTCTGGAGGCCTGTGACCAGTGGAGTGCCACAAGGATCGGTGCTGGGTCCTCTACTTTTTGTCATTTACATAAATGATTTGGATGCGAGCATAAGAGGTACAGTTAGTAAGTTTGCAGAAGACACCAAAATTAGAGGTGTAGGGGACAGCAAAGAGGGTTACCTCAGATCACAACAGCATCTTGACCAGATGGGCCAATGGGCTGAGAAGTGGCAGATGGAGTTTAATTCAGATAAATATGAGGTGCTGCATTTTGGGAAAGCAAATCTTAGCAGGACTTATACACTTAATGGTAAGGTCCTCGGGAGTGTTGCCGAACAAAGAGTCCTTGGAGTGCAGGTTCATAGCTCCTTGAAAGTGGAGTCGCAGGTAAATAGGATAGTGAAGAAGGCGTTTGGTATGCTTTCATTTACTGGTCAGAGTATTCAGTACAGGGGTTGGGAGGTCATGTTGCAGCTATGCAGTACATTGGTTAGGCCACTGTTGGAATATTGCGCGCAGTGCTGGTCTCCTTCCTATTGGAAAGATGTGAAACTTGAAAGGGATCAGAAAATATTTACAAGGATATTGCCAAGGTTAGAGGATTTGAGCTACAGGGAGAGGCTGAACAGGCTGGGGCTGTTTACCCCGGAGCATCGGAGGCTGAGGGGTGACCTTATGGAGGTTTCCAAAATTATGAGGATCATGGATAGGGTAAACAGGCAAATTCTTTTCCCTGGGGTTGGGGAGTCCAGAACTAGAGGGCATAGGTTTAGGGTGAGAGGGGAAAGATATAAAAGAGACCTACAGGGCAACCTTTTCACGCAGAGGGTGGTACGTGTATGGAATGAGCCGCCAGAGGAAGTGGTGGAGGCTGATACAATTACATCATTTTAGAAGCATTTGGATGGGTATACGAATAGGAAGGGCTTGGAGGGATATGGGCCGTGTGCTGGCAGGTGGGTCTAGATTGGGTTGGGATATCTGATCGGCATGGACAGGTTGGACCGAAGACTCTGTTTCCGTGCTGTACATCGCTAAGACTCTATAACTCTATGGTCACTCCGCAGCTTCAGAGTATGCAGGGACAGAGGGAATGGGGGAGCAGCAGACAGTCCAAAAGGACCAGGCAGCTAGTACAGGTATCCCCTTAGTGAATGCCACTCTCCGACCAAGGTTCAGGTCAGAATCCTGACAAGAATGGTGGTTCATCTGGGAATTGCAGCCAGAACCAATTCCATGGAGTCAAGGGGGGATTCAGCTGTACAGGGGGGCACAAGGAAGACTGGAAGAGCGATAGTGAGAGGAGATTTGAGTGAGTGCATTGATAGGTGTTTCTGCAGCTGCAGATGGGAATCCAGGATGGTGTGTTGTCTCCCTGGTGCCAGGGTCAAGGTTGTCACTAAGCAGCTGCAGAGCACCCTAAGGGGAGAGGGGGAACAGGCAGCAGTCGTGGTCCACATCGGTCCCAGTGACAGAGGGAGAAAAGGGATGTGGTCCTGCAGTCAGAATGTAGGGAGCTCAGGAGGGAATTAACTTCAGGAGCACAAAAATAGAAATCGTCACATTACTCGCAGTGCCCCATGAAAGTGAGAAGAGGAACAGGAGGATAACACAGGTGAATATGGAGCTGGAAAGAGGGTCCAGGAGTGGGGGGGGGCTTTGGATTCTTGGGACATTGGGACTGGGTCTCGGGGAGATGGGACCTGGACAGACCAGACGGCGTTGCTCCTGAACAGAGCTGGGACTGAGTTCCTTTGGGGTGATTTACTAGTGCTGTTGCAGAGGGTTTAAACTAACTTGGCAGGGCTGTGGGATCCAGGAGGTGGTATCAAAGAGGAACACCGAGGTCCACAGAATCGTCAGTGCAGTCAATACGGCACCACCCAGTGGGAAGGATGTGGAGGAATACATTTGCAAGGAATTTACAGAGACCTGCAAATATAATAGAGTCATTATAATTAGGGTGGAAGGGGTGTCTTTAATTTCTGAATATAGACTGGGGTAGTAGCAGCGTAACGGGCAGAGAGGGGCCAGAGTTGTGAGAGTGTGTTCAGGTGAACTTTCTCCAGCTGCATGTTTCCAGTCCAATGAGAAAGGAGGCTCTGCTAGATCTGGATCTTGGGAGTGAGGAGGCCCAAGTGGATCAAGTGTCAGTGAGAGGACATTTAGGGAAGAGTGATCATTGTATCACAAGGTTTAGGGCGACAGTGGAAAAGAACAAAGGAATTTTCAGGGTCAAACATACTCACTGGGGAAAATGCCAGCTTCCATGGCATATGGATGTATTGGATCTGAATAAAGTAGGGTCAAAGGTTGTCAGGAAAGGCCTGAAGAGAGTAGTAGAGGATGTGGACCACGGATAGTCAAGGTATATTTGAGGGAGGGCAAACAATTCCTAAACTCACTCGAGGGCAAACATGGTAGAATTATGGTAAATAAGAAAAGGGCAGAAGAGTAACTAGAGAGAGATTAGGACCCCATGAAGATGAACAATGTACCTCTGGGTGGATCCACAGGAAATGGTTCAGATCCTAAATGAATATTCTGGGTCAGTATTTATCATGGAGAAAGACTTGGGAGTTTGGGAACTTGGGAAGTAAACAGCAATGTCTTGACAAAAGTCCACATTATGGAAGAGGATTTCTTAAAGTGCAAGACAGTAGATAAATCCCCAGGACCTGATCAGGTGTATCCCAGGACATTGTGGAAAACTATGAAAGAGATTGCTGGACCCCTTGCTGAGGTATGTTTCTGATCGACAGCCATGAGTGAGGTGCTGGAGAACCAGAGAGGTTGGCTAATGTTAGCTATTATTTAAGAAAGGCTGGAAGGAAAAGCCAGTGAACTATAAACTAGTGAGCCTGATGTCATTGCTGGGTAAGTTATTGAAGTGAATTCTGAGGGACAGGATTTACATGCATTTGGACAATCAATGCAGTTTTGTGCATGGTAATCGTGTCTCACTAACGTGATTGAGGTTGTTTGAAGAGAAGATTGATGTAGGCAGAACAGTAGACACTGTCTATACGGACCTCAGCAAAGCGTTTGACAAGGTTCCACATGACAGACTGATTAGTAAGGTTAGACCACATGGGATCCAGGGGGAGTGAGCCATTTGGGTAAAATATTGGCTTGAAGATAGGAGACAGAGAATGTTGGAGAAAGTGAGGACTGTAGATGCTGGAGACCAGAGTTGAAATGTGTGGTGCTGGAAAAGCGCAACAGGCCAGGCAGCATCCGAGGAGCAGGAGAATCGACGTTTCGGGCATAAGCCCTTCTTCAGGAATGAAGCTTGTGCCAAGCGGGCTGAGATAAAAGGTAGGGAGGGGGGAATTGGGGGAGGGGCGCTGGGAATACGATAGTGAAAGGAGGTGAGGGTGAGGGTGATAGGCCAGAGAGGGGGTGGGGCAGAGAGGTCAGGAAGAAGAATGCAGGTCAAGAGGGCGGTGCTGAATCCGGGGGTTGGGACTGAGATAAGGTGGGGTGAAGGGCAACGAGGAAGCTGGAGAAATCTACATTCATCCCTTGTGGTTGGAGAGTTCCAAGGCGGAAGATGAGGTGCTCTTCCTCCAGGCATCATGTTGCCAGGGTCTGGCGATGGAGGAGGCCAAGGACCTGCATGTCCTTGACGGAGTGGGAGGGGGAGTTAAAGTGTTCGGCCACGGGGCGGTTGGGTTGGTTGGTGCGGGTGTCCCAGAGGTGTTCCCTGAAATGTTCTGCAAGTAGGTAGCCTGTCTCCCCAATGTAGAGGAGACCACATCGGCTGCAGCGGATACAGTAAATGATGTGTGTGGAGGTTCAGGTGAATTTGCGACAGATATGGAAGGATCCATTGGGGCCTTGGAGGAAGGTGAGGGGGGAGGTGTGGGCGCAAGTTTTGTACTTCTTGCGGTTGCAGGGGAAAGTGCCGGGAGTGGAGGTTGGGTTGGTGCGGGGTGTGGACCTGACGAGGGAGTCGTGGAGGGAGTGGTCTCTCCGGAACGCTGGTTTCCAGCATCTGCAGTCCTCACTTTTGTCAATTTGCGACACCTCTGCCCATTTCCCCAAATGGTCAAGGTCCCACTTACTCTCAGATAAGCTTCTTCACTATCCACTGTCCCACCATTTACAAACTCGCCATAATTCCTATATTCACATCCAAATCATTTATTTAAATGATGAAAAGCCATGGACCCAGCACCAATCCTTGTGGCACACAGCTGATAACTCATCTCCAGTCTGAAAAGCAATCCTTTACCAACATTCTCTGTTGAAAAGTGTGGTGCTGGAAAAGCGCAGCAGGCCAGGCAGCATCCGAGGAGCAGGAGAATCGACGTTTCGGGCATAAGCCCTTCTTCAGGAATGAGGCTGGTGTGCCAAGCGGGCTGAGATAAAAGGTGGGAAGTGGGGGGGGGAATTTGGGGTGGGGCACTGGGAATATATTGGTGGAAGGAGGTGAGGGTGAGGGTGATAGACCGGAGAGAGAGTGGGGGCGGAGAGGTCGGGAAGAAGATTGCAGGTCAAGAGGGCTGCGCTGAATCTGGGGGTTCGACTAGAGGAATCCTGATGAAGAGCTTTTGCCCGAAACTTCGATTTTCCTGCTCCTCGGATGTTGCCTGACCTGCTGTGCTTTTCCAGCACCACTTTGATCTAAACATGTGGCAAATGGAGTTCAATTTAGATAAATGTGAGGTGTTGCATTTTGGAAAGTCAAACCAGGGCAGGAGTTATACAGTTAATGGTAGTGTTGCTGAACAAAGAGACCTCGGGGTGCAGGGGCAGGGGCAGGGGCAGGTATACGGGCAGGTGCAGGGGCAGGGGCAGGGGCAGGGGCAGGTGCAGGGGCAGGGGCAGGGGCAGGGGCAGGGGCAGGTGCAGGGGCAGGGGCAAGGGCAGGGGCAGGTGCAGGTGCAGGGGCAGGTGCAGGTGCAGGTGCAGGGGCAGGTGCAGGGGCAGGGGCAGGGGCAGGGGCAGGTGCAGGGGCAGGGGCAGGGGCAGGGGCAGGGGCAGGGGCAGGGGCAAGTACAGGAGCTGTGGCAGGTGCATTATTCCTTGACAGTGGAGTCACAGGGAGACAGGGCGATGAAGAAGGTGTTGGGTACACTTGCCTTTATTGGTCACTGCACTAAGTATCAGAGTTGGGACATCATTTGCAGCTGTACAGGAAATTGGTGAGCCTACTTTGGCAATAACATGAACAATTCTGATCATCCTGTGATAGGAAGGATGCTGTTAAACTTAAAATGCTGCAGAAAAGATTTACATGGATGTCACCTGGAAGTGGAGGGTTTGAGCTGTCGAAAGAGGCTCAATAGACGGGTTATTTTTTCTGCAGGATCGGAGGCTGAGGGGTGGCCTTATAGATGTTTATAAAATCATGATGGACATGGACAGGATGTATATCCCAGGTCTTTTCCTTGGGAAGGAGAGTCCAAAACTAGAGGGCACAGGTTTAAGGTGAGAGGCAAAAGATCCAAAAGGGACCTGAGGGGTAACCTGTCACACAGGGGGTGGTGCATGTATGGATTGAGCTGCCGGAGAAAGTGCTGGAGACTGATACAATTATAGCATTTAAAAGATGTTTGGATGGGTACATGGATAGGAAGGATTTAGAAGGATGTGGGCAAAATGCTGGCAAATGGGATGAGGTCAGTTTTGGATATCTAGTTAGCATGGATAAGTTAGACCGAAAGATCTGTTTCCACGCTGCATGACTCCGTGACCATGAGAGGCTGGAAAAGCTGATACCTTTTACCTTGAAGTGCCGGAGGCTGAGGAGTGACCTTATAGAGGTTTATAAAATCATGTGGGACATAAATAATGTGAATAATGCAGGAAGGAGGTGAATGTTTTGTAGAGATGGCAAACATATGCTCAAAGATCATTCCAGGGATGAGGAACATCAGTTATGAAGATAGATTGGAAAATTTGGGACTGTCTTCAATGGACAGAGCTCCTCCACACGGTGAGTAAAACTGACTGACTTATATCTTGCTGCTTAAAGAGGGCAATGGAACTAAAGAAATACAGCTGGACACCCTGTTAGACACAGTGCTCCTCAATCAACCATTTCGTTCACTGCAGCTCCCCACTAACACCTGCAGCAATTCAGCATTTGTGTATTAGAAATTGTGTTTAGAAATTGAAAGGGGTAATAATGGAGGATTGAGGTTTACTTACTCAGTCTGAGCTTGGTTCCTTTACCGAACGTGCAAGGCCGCCTGTTATGCTGCTTACAGTAATAGTCAGCGACATCCTCATTCTGAACGTTGCTGATTGTCAGGGTGAAACTGGCCCCATATCCTCTGCCAGTGAATCGCTTGGAGACTCCTGTGTTTCGAGTTGTTGCTTCACAGATCAGGAGAGAGGGTTTCTTTCCTTCTCGCTGCTGGTACCAGCTGAGGTCATTTGTAATATCTTGACTGGCCGTACAGGTGATGGTTGCAGTCTGGCCCAGTCCCACTGATCGGACCGGGGGGTGACTGGGTCATGATGATGTCCCCACTGATACCTGAGGGGTCAGAGAGAAACACAGTGAAGTCAGAACTGTCACAGAAAGAGACTGCGAAATGAGAGATTGTTGGAGACACTGAACATACCTCTGGTTTCAGCATTTTCCCTTCAATCACAAGTCAGTGGAATTGGAGTGAAATGGAGAGCAGCTAAAGATTCAAGGTGGAAGGAGAGAGATTTGTACCTGTGACACAGAATGCCAGGGGCCAGATCAGCTGGATGTGTGAAATCATGGTGTGTGCCCCTGTCCCTGGGCCCGGTTCCTGATAAACTCTCCCTTCACTGGGCTCTGCTTTATAAAGCTGCAGCCTGTGAGAGTCTGACTGGGTGTTCCTCAGTATGTAAATGGAATCAGGCAGAGAGAGCCACATCAGCACCTCACACTTTCAATGTCTCGAGGGTTTGTGACTAAACCAGCCTTTCAGGCAGTGAGTTCCAGACTCCCACCACCCTCTGGGTAAAAACATTCCTCGATTCTCCTCTCAGGGTCTACCTCAACTGAACCTGAACTCACTTGAGTTGAGAAGGATGAGAGGAGGTCTGACTGCAATGTATAACATTCTAACAGAGCTGGACAGACTTGATGCTGGAAGGAGGTTTCCCAAGGTTGGGGAATCTGGAATCAGGTGCCACAGTCTCAGGGGGACATTGGGTCGACCGTTTTGGATTCAGATGAGGAAACATTTCTTCACTTAGAGGATGGTTAAAAGTGGAATTCTCTACCAGAGAAGGCTGTTGAGGACAAAGGACTGAATATATTCAAGAAAAAGACAGAGGTAATTCTTTTGCATTTTAACAACATCAAGGGGTATGGGAAGATGGTAGGAATATGACATTAAGTCAGAGGGCTATCCATGATCATATTGGATGACAGAGATACTCAAAGGGCTGAATGGCCTATTCTTACTATATTTCTATGTCTGTGTTACCTTCAATCTCTGCCCCTTGGTATTGTTCCCTCTACGATAGAAAAGGTGCCTTCCTACCCACCCTATCTCTGTATCTCATAATCTTACAGCCTTCTCTCAGGTCCCCTCTCAACCTTCACTGCTCCAAGGAAAACAACCCCAGTCTTTCTAATCTTTCCTTATCGCTCAGACCCTCCAGGCCAGGCAGCGTCCTGGTAAATCTCCTCTGTACCCTCTCTAGTACAATCACATCCTTCCCAGAATGTGGTGTCCAGAACGTGTCTCGCTCTCTCTCTATCACTGTCTCTCTGTCTCACATCTGCCATGTCTTTCTCTCAACATCTCTCTCTCACTCTTAATCTCTCTCATATTCTATCTCTCCCACTCTGTCTCATAGCCACTCTCTCTAACTCTCTTTTGCTTCTTCACTCTGTCTCCCAATCTCCATTTCTTCACCTCTCACTGTTTCCCTCATTCACTCCCTCACTCCCTCCAATTGTGATCTGCCGCTCTCTATTCCTTCCTCTTTTACTCTTCCTCCCTCTCTTTTGTCTCTACAGTCTCCCTCTCTCTCTCTCCTGCACTCTGTCTCAAATCCTACTCTTGTCTCTCTCTCTCTCTCACACACTCACAACCCAACCCTTCTATCATGATTTCCTTCACTCTTAGTCTCACACTCTCTTTCTCTTTCTCTGTCTGTTTCTCTCTTTCTCTCTCTCCATCCCTCTCAGTATCACCTTATTTCTCTCTCTCTATCCCTCAACCTCACCATCTCTACCTCCCTCTACCTCTCACTCACTCGCTTCACACATCTCACACTGTCTCAGACACTCCTCATTCTCTATTTCTCACCCTCTCACACACACTCTCTCCCTCTATCTCTCTCACTGACTCTCTTCTCTCTCTTTTCCACAGTCTGCCAGGTGGCAATATTTAAATGCAGGGCAAATCCCCCTCTGCTTTGCCTCATGAGTGGATGTTAACCATTGATCCCAGAGGCATGTCTTCTCCTGGAGTAAGGTTCCATTTCCCACATCGAGTAGGCTTTGGCCTCTCTCAGGAAGATGGACAGATTCTTGTCAAATGAAGGACAGTTCTGTGCTGTTGGCCTATTCTCACTGGGGACTGGTTTGGACACAAACCTCATTCCATGAAGGCCCAGCAGAGAGAGGAGATCCTCAGGCCATCAGTGTGAGCTGGAGGGACAGGACAGACTCTGACCAACTGACCCAGCCTGACAATCACAACATTTTCCAATCTCTTCCCCTCTCCTACCCTTCTCCTTCCCTTTCCATGATCAGTCTCCAGGTCAGAGTGTTTCACTGGGATGAGAGCTGGACAATTACATAGTTACAACAGAATGGAACTCAGCCCCATACCCACCATGGTGCCCATGACCTACTGGACTCTCCAAAAGGGGCCAGTAAACATGGAACTCCTTCCACTGGACAGTCTGCTAATAAATATGGACCACCCTGCAATAGACACTATTAAACATGGGCATCCATCCCACTGGACCCTCCAATAGAAACCAGCAAACTGGGACTTCCTTCCCAATGGACAGTCCAATGGAGACCAGTAAACATGGACATCCATACCATTGGAACATCCAATAGATACCAATAAACATGGGCCTCCTTTCCACTGGACTGTCCAGTAGAGACCAGTAAACACGAGCCTCCTCCCTACTGGATGTTCGAACAGATAGCAGGAACCATGGGCGTCCTTCCCCCTGTACCTTCCAATAGAGACCACTAGATATGTGTCTCATTCCTGCTGGAATCTCTAACTGAGATCAATAAACATGGGCCTTCTTCCCATTAGACCTTCCAGTATCTCAGCATTAAACCCCAAATAGGCCTCTGATTTCCATTCCCACAACATTGTCCGTCTCTGCAATACATCAGCCGCTTGACCACAGAAACCTTCATTCCTGTTTGTCCCACTCCATGATTCCGATGTCCTCTCCCAGCTTCCCCCATCCATGCTCCATAAACCCCAATTGTCTGAAATGGAGTGGTCCCTTCCCTGTCTCACATCAAGGAGAAAATGGACAGATTTTTAATGAGTAATGGGTTAAAGGATGATGGAGAGTGAGCAGGAAAGTGGAGTTGAGGCTGAGATGGGATCATGCATGATTGTATTAAATGGTGGAGCGGGCTCGAGGGGCTGAATTGCCTGCTCCTGCTCCTAGTTCTTATGTTCATCCACCCCCTCCCCCATTCCTCTTACTGCAACTTTGTGAACCCTCTTGAAATGTTTTGGACATTGAAGGTGCGGTGTGAATTCAAGATCTGTGTGGATTTTATGTGGGGACAGAATTGTACAGGGGGAGTGATAGCTCCAGCAAGTGAATATCCTGCTGAGAGGCTCCAGCCTTCCATATACAGAATGGGGAAGTGGGGGAGGTCAGAATATACTGTCAGGGTCCATGGCACTCTCCCCCAGCAATGTGGTTGGCTCTGATCTGCCCTCTGAAATAACTGATCAAGGCACTCAGTTGTATCAATCGTGATGACATCTCAACAAAGAAATAAAATGGGACAACCACCCAGCATCGATCTAAACACCAAAAAGACAATGACAGAAATAGCCCTGTCTACCCTGCTCCATCCTCCTTACTGACATCTGGGGGCTAGTGCCAAATTCAGGAGAGCTGTCTCACAGACTAGTCAAGCAACAGCCTGACACAGTCATACTCACAGAATCATACCTTACAGACAATGTCCCAGACATCGCCATCACTGTCTCTGAATGTGTCCTGTCCCACCAGAAGGGCAGACCCAGCAGAGCTGGCAGCACAGTGGTGTACAGCCAGGAGGGAGTTACCTTGGGAGTCCTCTCCGCTGACTCCAGACCCCATGGAGTCTCATGACACCAGGTTAAACATGGGTGAGGAAACCTCCTGTTGATCAGCACGTGGCGGAAGCACTGAGGGTGATGACAGCACAGAATGTACTCTGGGTGGGGGATTTCAATGCCCACCACTGAGAGTGGCTCAGCAGGAGCATTACTGATCGAGCTGGTCAGGTCCTAAAGGACAAAGCTGCAGGACTGGGCCTGGAGCTGGTAGTGAAGGAAACAACAAGAGGGAAAAATCTACTTGCCCTCATCCTCACCAATCTTGCGGCTGTAGTTGCATCTGTCCTGTATGTGTAAGAGTGACCATCACAGAGTCCTTGTGGAAACAAAGTCTGACCGTCACATTGAGAATACCCTCCATTGTGCTGTGTGGTACTATCACTGTGCTAAATAGGACAGACTTTGAACAGATAGAGCAACTCAAGACAAGCTCAGAAGTGGTGATGATTGCCAATGATTCCATAATGTTCAGCATCATTCACAACTCCTCAAAAACTGAAGCACTCCATGATCAGATGCACCAACATGTGGACAATATCCAGGTTTAGTCTGAAAAGCGACATTTCACATTGGTTCCATGCAAGTGCCAGGCAATGACCATCACCAATAAGAGACAATCCAACCATCACCCCTTGACAGTGAATGGTATTATTATCATTAAATCCTCACTGTCAACATCCAGAAACTCAATTGACTCATCACAGAAACACAATGGTTACAAGAGCAGGCTCGAGGCTAGCAATACTGCATCTAGTAACTCACCTCCTGATTCCCCCAAAGCCTGTCGATCATCAACAAGGCACAAGTCAGAATTGTGATTGAATACCCCCCATTGTCTGGATGGGTGCAGTTCCAACAACATTCATAGAGTGATGGTGTCACAGAATCACAGACCCTACAGCCAAACTTGTCCATGCCGACCAGGTTTCCAAACCTGAACGAGTCCCATTTGCCTGTGTTTGGCCCATATCTCTCTAACCTTTCCTATCCATGTCAATCATATCCTATGTCTCCCTTATCCACTCAAAAAGCTTGATAATATTCAGAGCAAAGCAGCCTGCTTGATTGCCATCACATCCACAAAGCAGCCATCTTACCACCATTGACACTTAGTCGCAGCAGCGTGTATTATGTATAAGATACACTGCAGAGATTCACCAAAGATCGTCATACAACACCTTCCAAACCCAAAAATAGAAATTGTTGGATAAGCTCAAGTATGAAGGGTCACGTAACACAAAATTTAGCTCAGATTTCTCTTCACAGATGCTGCCAAACCTGCTGAGCTTTCCAGCAATTTCTGTTTTTGTCTCTGATTTACAGCAGCTGCAGTTCTTTTGGTACCTTCCAAACACATGAACAGCTCCAGTTAGAAGGACAAGAGCAGCAGATATATGGGAACAGCATGTCTGCAAATTCATCTCCAAGGCACATAACATCCTGACTTGGAAATATATCACTGTTCCATCACTGTAAGTGGGTCAAAATCCTGGAATTGCCTCCTTAAGAACATTGTGGGTCAACATACAGCACGTGATCTATAGCGGTTCAAGAAGGCAGCACCTTCTCAAGGGCAACTAGGGACGGGTAGCAAATGCTGACCCAGCCAGTGACGCCCACATCCAATGAGTGAATATATGAAAACAAATGAAGAGTCCCTCAGGAGGGGAGAGGGAATGTTCGGGTCCTGAGCTCCATTCCCCAGCCCAGACAGCTTGTCTCCCAATGAATGAATGAGATGACAGATTAGGGACAGTCTCCTGCTGTGGAACCAGGTCTTTCTGAGAGAATTAGAGATCAAGCTGAAAAGGAACGTATTGCTGGGTTATGGGGAGAGAAAGGGTCAATGAGATTAATTGGGTCACTCACAGGCACAATGGGCTGAATGGCCTCCCCCTGTGCTGTCAGATTCCAGGGAGTGCAGACAGTTCACAGTTTTCTCCTGTCACAGTAACAAACGTCCAGCTGCTCCGAGCTCCTTATTTCACTTCCTCTCTTGATGAAGTTTCAACCTTGCGATCTGACAGTCTTTGCAGTTATTTTTTACACTGGGGCTTTCTGCTGTGGTCAGAATCTCTCATAATAAGTGTCCAATCAGTGACAATCACAGCAGCTAAGAGCAGTCAGGACTGAGGAGCCAGGCTCACTGGGAAACACATTGGGAAGATCAAAGCCATCCTCTTCAGCTCCCAGTACAAACTCCACCCCTCTCCCCGAACACTGTCTGCTGCTCAACCAGACTCTTTACAAACTTGGCTTCATCTCTGAGAATGATCTGAGCCTTATATCTTCCATATCACAAAGATCAGCCACTGAAAATCTCAGCCATGTCTTTTAGACTCCAAATGTGACCATTCCAATGTTGTCTTAATCCATATCATAGCCAGTGCTCTTCATACACTTCAGCTCGTCCCAAACTGTGCTGCCTGTATCTGATCTCACACCAAGTCCCATTCTCCCATCCCACACTGTGCTCACTGACCGACATTGGCTCCCAATCCAGCAACATCTGATTTTCAAATTCTCACTCTTGTTCTCCAGCCCCTCCTTGTCCTCCACTCTCCCTATCTCTGCAACCTCCTTCAAGCACTCTCAGTCAGTGTGGTCAGCAATCTTAGATATATGGCTCTCGATTAGTTTATCCAAGTCATTGAGAAGTATCATAAAAAGCTGAGGTCCCAGCACAGATCCCTGGGAATACCACTATACATCTTGCTCATTGGAGGAATCATACATCCCCGATTGGTCTCACCTCCCTCTTTCTCACTATAACCCAGCTAACCTTTCCTTTCCAGCTCAATCTCCAGTTCCCTATTGAAGACCTGGGTTCACAGCATGAACCTGTCCCTAACTTGGTCTCCAATTTGGCATCTTATTCAATCATTGGGAGACAAGCTGCCTAGGCTTGGGGTGTAGAACAGAGAAAATAGAATATAGAACATAGAACAGTACAGCACAGTACAGGCACTTCAGCCCTTGATATTGTGCCAACATTTTATCCCACTCTAAGATCAAACTAACCTATAAACCCTACATTTTACTATCATCCATGTGCCTATCCAGGAGTCGCTTAAATGTCTCTAATGTCTCTGACTCTACTATTACTCCACATTCCATGCACCCACCACACTCTGTGTTAAGAACCGACCTCTAACATCTCCCCTAAACCTTCCTCCAATCACCTTAAAATTATGCTCCCTTGTGATAGTCATTTCTGCCCTCGGAGAAAAGTCTCTGTTATCAACTCTACCTATGCCTCTCATCACCTTGTTCACCTCTATCAAGTTACCTATATCCTTCTTCACTTCAGTGAGAAAAGCCCTAGCTCCTTCAACCTTTCTTCATAAGAGATGCCCTCCAGCCCAGGCAGCATCCTGGTAAATCTCCACTGCACCCTCTCTAAAGCTTCCACATTCTTCTGTTAGTGAGGCAACCAGAACTGAACACAATATTCCAAGTGTGGTTTAACCAAGGCTTTATTGGCCTGCAGCATAACCTCGCAGCTCTTAAATGCAATTCCCCCCAGCTACTGAAACACACCATGTATCTTCTTAACAACCCTATCAACTTGGGTGGCAACTTTGAGGGATCTCTGGATGTGGACCCCAAGATCCCACTGTTCCTCCACACTGTCAAGAATTCTGCCTTTAACTCTGTCATCTGCATTCAAATCCAATCTTCCAAAATGAATCACTTCACACTTTCCAGGATGAACTCCATCTGTCACTTCTCAGCCCAAACCCACATCCTATCAGTGTCCCATCTTCATAAATGTGTTTTGTCACACCGTCAAAGAATTCAGTAAAGCTTGTGAGACATGACCTGCCCCTCACAAGGCCATGTTGAGTATTTCTAATCAAACTTTGCTTTTCCAAATCATCATAAGTCCTGTCTCTCAGAATCTTCTCCAATAATTTGCCCACCACTGATGTAAGACTGACCGGTCTATAATTCCCAGGGTTATCCCAAATCCCTTTCTTGAACAAGGGAATACATTTGCCACACTCCAATCATCTGGTACTACTCCAGTGGACAGGTTGCAAAGATCATCACCAAAGGCACAGCAATCTCTTCCCTCACTTCCCATAGTATCATTGGGTATATCCAGTCTGGCCCAGGGGACTTATATATTCTTATGTTTTTCAAAATTATCAGCACATCCTCCTTCTTAACATCTGTTTGAGTGTATCACGCTGTCCTCACAATTGACTAGTGACTACTGAAACAAAGTATTTATTAAGGACTTACTGTACATCATCCAACATGGCACAAGCTCCCTCCACTATCCCTGATCGGCCCTACCCTCACTCTGACCATCACATTTTTCCTCACATAAGTATAGAATGCCTGAGGGTTTTCATTAATCTTACCCGCCAAGGCTTTCTCATGCTTGCCCCGCATTACAGCTCTGGATCTGTGGATGGACTCACTTTGGAGCATCCATGAGGCTGAGGAGATCGTGGTTAGCACGTTAAGTGAATTGGTCACACCGCAGATTAGGTTTGCTGAGGAAGGAAGGGAATGGGTGACCAAAAGAGCAGGAAGAAAGTGCAGGCGTCCTCTGCGGTCATCTCCCTCCAAAACAGGAATACCATTTTGGACACTGTTGGGGGAGGTGGATCACCAGGGGAAGTAACGTTCATGTCACCATGGCTGGCTCTGCTGTACAGAAGGGTGGGAAAAAGAGTGGAAGGCGAATAGTATTGGGGATTCAATTGTAAGGGGAGTAGATAAGGTGGCTCTGTGGTAGCGAACGAGACTCCCAAATGGTATGTTGCCTCCCAAGGGCATGGGTAGGAGATGTCTCAGATTGGCTGCAGGACATTCTGAAGGGGGAGGGTGAACTGGGTGGGTGTCGTGGTGCACATCAGTTGCAATGATATTGGCAATAAACGGGATGAGGTCCTACAAGCAGAATTTAAGGAGTTAGGAGACAAGTTAAAAAGTATAGCCTCAGAGGTAGTAATCTCAGGATTGATACTAGTGCCACGTGCTAGTTGGAGTAGAAATGAAAAAATAGGCTGGATTGCTGAGTGGCTTGATAGATGGTGCGGGAGGGAGGGTCTCAGAATTTTGGGACATTGGAACCGATCCTGGGGGAGGTGGGACTATTACAAATCAGACAGTCTACACCTGGGCAAGACTAGAATCAATGTCCTTGGGGGTGCTTTTGTTAACGCTGTTGGGGAGGGTTTAAACTAATATGACAGGCATTGATATAGATAACAAACAGTAATAGGTCCAGCACCAAGCCCCGGGCACTCCACAAGTCTCAGGCCTCCAGTCTGACAAGCATCCTTCCACTATTACCCTCTGCTTCCTACCATCAAGCCAATTAGAGAAAAGTATTTGTCTTCGGTCAGGAATTAGTTTGGAGGGAGGAGACAGAGAAGAGGATGATGCGTGTGCTCTCCAATGAGCAAGATGTGAATAGTGGTGTCCCCAGGGATCTGGGCTGGGACCTCAGCATTTCATGATATTTCTCAATGACTTGGATGAAGGAATAGAGAGCCAATTATCCAAGATTGCTAATCACACTGACTGAGGCAGCTTGGAGGAGGTTACAGAGATAGGGAGGGTGGAGGACAGGGAGGGATTTCCGAACAAGGATGAGAATTTGAAAATCGAGGTGTTGTTAGTCCAGGAGCCAATGTAGGCTTCAGGATGCAGAAGTTGGGGGAATGGGACTTGGCGCAAGTTTGGATACGGGCAGCAGAATTTGGGATGAGCTGAAGGATACGGAGGGCAGTTGCTGTGAAGTGTGCAAATACAGCATTGGAATGGTCATGTTTGGTGTCCCATGACATGGCTGAGATTTTCAGTGTCTAATCTTTGTGAGATGGAGGATATGGGGCTCAGATCATTCTCAAAGATGAGACCCAGTTTGTAAAGAGTCTGGTTGAGCAGCAGACAGTGCTCAGGGAGAGGGATGGAGTTTATACCAGGAGCTGAAGAGTGTGGCTTTGATTTTCCCAATGTGTTTCACAGTGAGCCTGGCTCCTCAGTCCTGACTGCTCTTAGCTGCTGTGATTGTCACTGATTGGACACTTATTATTAGAGATTCTGACCACAGCAGAAAGCCCCAGTGTAAAAAATAACTGCAAAGATTGTCAGATCGCAAGGTTGAAACTTCACCATCAGAGGAAGTGAAAGAAGGAGCTCGGAGCAGCTGGACGTTTGTTCCTGAGACGGGAGAAAACTGTAAACTGTCTGCACTCCCTGGAATCTGACAGGACAGGAGGCTGAAACAGCACAATGATGGAAAAAGTGTCAGTCACTCGCTCACAAACACACACGCCTGCACTCGGAGATCAGAAACAGAATCCAGTAGCAGCTCTGTCTCCAAGCTGTGAAACCTGCACAGAATTGTTCCCTCATTCAGTTTTTAACTGGTAGGATAGACCAAGCAGGGGAGTCATTGAGAAATATCATGAAATGCTGAGGTCCCAGCACAGATCCCTGGGACACCACTATTCACATCTTGCTCAGTGGTGTGTACAGTCGGAACGGAGTTGCCCTGGGAGTCCTCAACATTAACTATGAAACCCATGAAGCCTCATGACAGCAGGTCAAACATGGAGAAGGAAACCTCCTGCTGATTACGACAGAGCACCAGCCTCCCCTCCAACCTCAACTGAGCAGTCAGTCCTCATTCATGTTGAACAACACTTGGAGGGAACACGGAGGGTGGGAAGGATCTAGGATATACTCTGAGTAAGGGACTTCAAAGTCCACCATCAAGAGCTGCTCAGAAGCATCACTACCGAGCAAGGTGGTCACGTTCCACCTGATTCAGCTGCTCGACTGGACCTGGGGCGGGTAGTGAGGGAACCAACAAGAGGGAAAAACATACTCACTATCACCCTCACCAATCTGCCTGCTGCTGGTGTATCTGTCCATGACAGTATCAGTAAGAGTGACCACCGCACAGTCTGTGTGGAGACAAAATCCTGTCGTCACATTTAAATTACCTTACATTTTGTTGGGCAGGAGATATGGGATATCAGGAAGAGTTTTTTTTTCTCAGCAATTGGTAATGATGTGGAAATTAGTGCCCATTCAGGTGAAGCAGGTGAAGACACTCAGTGATTGCAATGGCAGATTGGATGGACTCTTGATGGAAATAAACCTGCAAGGCTCTGGGAGTCGAGTAGGGGAGGGGGTGGGACTGACTGGATTGCTCCATGAAATGACAGCATTTACCTGACAGGCTGAATGTTCTCCCCCTGTGCTGGAAATAGGTCTCACTCAATGAGGGGTTCACAATTAGAGAGTTTGGATGCAGTAAATACAGGACAAATTGTTTCTCCAGGCAGGAGGGTCAGTAACCAGAGGGCACACATTTCAGAAAGGGTCTGAAGGACAAGAGAGAAGGTAGGAACATTTTTATCCAGCGAGTTCATGGTGACTGTCTGCAAGGTGAGTGGAAGTGGATTCAACAGCATCTTTCAAAAGGGCATTTGGAGAAATATCTGAAAAGAAAACAATTGCAGGGTTATACAGGAAGGGCTGGGTAAATGGGACTCATTGGACTAATTTGACTAACAGTCACAATAGGCCCAGTGACCTCTGTCTGTGCCATATAAGAGCTTACACACACACAGTCTCACCTTTACACAAAGACTAGGAGAAACAGACAACCCAATTTACAGAAGAGTGTTTTCTCAAGCAAAACACACTTGAACCAACTAGATTTACTGAAATAAATGGCATCATCAAATCAGTGGCAAGGGAATATCGAACCGAAAGCGACGGGGTTGAATATTTAATAGCACAACCACTGAGAGCAGGATGGATGAAGGGCAAGAGGTGAGAGAGCATGCTCTAGGGGTCTGAAGGCTCTGCTGTCAATGGTGGGATGGAGGAAGCAACAATGGGCAGGAGACCAGAGACAGAAGATGGAAGGGGGAGGGAGGGAATGTGAGTCTGCAGCAGGACACAGAGTGAGGGAGGAGGGAGGCCAAGGAGGTAATTGGCTGGCAGTGAGGTCAGGGGTCATTCTGGAATGACAGATGGGTAAGACAGGGAAGGGCCCACTCCATATCAGACAATGTTGGGGTTTATGGAATGTGGATTCAGGAATCTGGAGAGGACATTGGAATCTTAGAGGTAGGAGGCAGGACGAGCAGGAATTAGCATTTCTGTGTCAAGGGGCTGAGGTAGTGCAGAGACAGACAATGTTGTTGAGATTGAAACAAGAGACCAACATGATGGCGAGGATGTGGGGGTTGCAGCTCAGGTACTGGGTAGTCCAGTGGGAAGGTGGCCCATGTATACATCATCATAGAGTCGTAGAGGTTTACAGCTTGGAAATAGACCCTTAGGCTCAACTCATCCATGCCGACCAAGTTTCCAAAACTGAACTAGTCCCATTTGCCTGTTTTTGGCCCAATCCTCTCTAAATCCTTCCTATCCATGTTCCTGTAAAAATGTCCTTGAAATGTAGTAATTGTACTCCCCTCTCCCACTTCCTCTGGCAGCTCATTACACATACACATCATCCTCTGTGTGAAAATGTTGTCTCTCAGGTCCCTTCTAATTCTTTCCCCCTCAACTTAAACCCATTCCTTCTAGTACTGGACTCTTCTACCCTGGGGAAAAGACTTTGGCTATCCAACTTGTCTACAACTCTCATGATTCTATAACCTCTATAATATCATCCCTCAATCTCCTGCATTCCCAGGAAAAACATCTCAGCCTATCCATCCTCGCTTGATAATTCAAACTCTCCAATCTTGGTAACATCCCTGTTAATGTTTGTTTTATCCAAACCAGTGTAATAACTTCCTTTCTATAGAAGGGTAAGCAGAAATATATACAGTGTCCAAATGTGGCCTTCCCAATGCCTTGTACAGCTGTAACATGATGTCCCAGCTCCTGTACTCCCTGCTTTGGCCAGTGAAGGTGAGCGTGCCAAATACCCTCTTCACCACCCTGTCTACCTGTGACCCCACTTCCATGGAACTATGTACCTGTACCCCTCAGTCTCTCTGTTCAACAACACTCCCCATGGCTCTACCATTAATTGTGCAATTCCTGCCCTGGTTTGTCTTACCAAAATGTAACTCCTTCCATTTATCGAAATTAAACTCCATCTGGATTTGTTGACGCACTGGCCCAGTTGATCAAGATGACATTGCACTCTTGGATAACCTTCTTCCCTGTCCACGATGCCAACAATTTTAATGTCAGCCACAAACTTACTCACCATTCCTGCTATTTTCTCATCCAAATTGTTCATATAAGTGATGAACAACAGTGGATCCGGGATTGATTCTTGTCGGAGACGGCTGGTCACTGGCTTCCAGTCTGAAGAACAATCCTCTTTCACCAGCCTCTGCCTCCTACCATCAGGCCAATTGTATACCCAATTGGCTAGCTCTCCCTGGATTGTATGTGATAAGATCTTACCAAGCAGTCTCCATGGGGATCCTTGCCTAAGGCCTTGCTAAAATCCATGTAGACGGAGTGTACTGCTGTAACTGTATCTATCTTCTTGATTTCTTCTTCAAATACTCAGTCATCTACTGGTCTCTATTGGAGGTCCAGTGAACAGGAGGCCCATGTTTACTGGTCTCTCTTGGAGGATCTAGTCAGAAGAAAGTCCATGTTTACTGGTCTCATTTGGAGAGTCCAGCAGGAAGGAGGCCCATGTTTACTGGTCTCTATTGGGAGGTTCAGTGGGAAGGAGGCCCATGTCTCTCCATAGGGCAGCCCCGTGAACTGAATTCCATGTTTATTGGACTCTGTTGGAGAGTCCAGTGCATTGTGGACACCATGGTGGGTGTGGGGTTTAGTTCCTTTCTGTTGTAACTGTGTGATGGTTCAACCTTCACCCCAGTGAAACAGTCTGACTCAGAGACTCTTCATGGAAGGGGAAGGAGAGGTGTAGGAGAGGGGAAGGGATTGGAACATGTTGTGAATGGACAGGCTGGGTCACTGGGTCAGAGCCTGTCCTGTCCCTCCAGCTCACACTGATGGCCTGAGGATCTCCTCTCTCTGCTGGGCCTTCATGGAATGAGGTTTGTGTCCAAACCAGTCCCCAGTGAGAATAGGCCAACAGCACAGAACTGTCCTTTATTTGACAAGAATCTGTCAGTCTTCCTGAGAGATACTAAACCCAGGTCAATGTGGAAATGGGGCCTCACTCCAGGAGAAGACATGCTTCTGGATCAAGGGTTAAGATCCATGAGTAGGGCAGAGCAGAGGGAGATTTATCCTGCATTCAACTGTCACCACCTGGGACACTGTCAGAAAGAGAGAGAGAAGCGAGACAGAGAGAGAGATATAGAGGGAGAGAAAGAGAGAGAGAGAGAGATTGTGTGTGTGTGAGAGAGATAGAGAGAGGAAGACATGAGTATGGGTAGAGACAGAATGACAGAGAGGGAGGGAGAGAGACTGTAGATTGGGATACAGAAAGGGAGGGAGAGAGAAAGAGGGAGGCATAGAGAGGGGTAGATAATAGTTGGGGACTTTTACTTGAAGTGAGTGATTGGGACAGTGAGAGATGGAGAAATAGAGATTATGAGATGGAGTGAGGAAGGGTGAATGAATTGGAGAGAGTTGCTATGAGACAGAGTCAGAGAGAGAGAAAATATAAGCGAGATTAGCAGTGGGAGAGAGAGAGATAGAGAGAAAGACATGGCAGGTGTGAGACAGAAAGAAGGGGTGGGGAGAGAGAGAGAGAGAGAGAGAGGGAGGTCCTGCTCACCAATTTCTGGGAAGGTTGTGTACTTGAGAGAGGGTACAGAGGAGATTTACCAGGATCAGCTGTGGGGAAAGATTGGGAAGGTGGGGATTGTTCTCCTTGGAGCAATGAAGGTTGAGAAGGGACCTGATAGAGGGGTATAAGATTATTTGGGGCAATCTTAGGGTGGATAGGTAGGCACTTTTTACATGAGTGAAGAACTCAACAACCAGAGACAGAGATTGAAGGTAACACAGTCATAGAAACATAGAAACCAAGCAGGAGTTGGCCATTCGGCCCTTTGAGTTTGTTCTGTCATTCAGTATGATCATGGCTGATCCTCTCTCTCAAAGCCATATTCCTCCTTTCTCCCCAATCACTGATGCCGTTAAAATGCAAAACAATTATCTGTCTCTTCTTCTTGAATATATTCAACCTGCCAGTCTTCAGTCCATGCCAGTACCTCACCCCTACACAATAGACTCGTATCTTATGTCAAATACCTCCTGGAAATCCACTTTGTCTGACTGGCTCATTGTATCCTCAAATATTTCTAACAGATTTGCCAGGCATGACCTCCCCTTGATAAAGCCGTGTTGACTCAGCCCTATTTTCCCATTGCATTTCGAAGTCCTCTGTAATTTCACCCTTAAATTGAAATCTAAAACCTTACCAAAAACTGAATCCAGGCTAACTGGCCTATAATTTCCCATCTCCTCCCTTCTTAAATAGGGGTGTTATGTGAGCCATTTTCCAGTTCCTTGCCCCCATCAAATCCCTCCCCACACCACCTTTATCCCCCCCGACTCCATTGATACCTGAAAGATCATCACCAATGCCTCCACAATCTCCTCAGCGATCTCCTTCAGAACACACTGGTGTAGTTCATCCAGTCTGGGTGAGTTATCCACATTCAGACCTGCCAGCTTCCCCAGTACCTCCTCCTTAGTGATGGCCACTACACTCCCCTCTGCCCCCTGACAGTCTTGAAGTCCTGGTATGTTGCTGGTATTTTCCATAATGCAGACTGATGCAAAGTATCGATTCAATTCCTCGGCTATTCCTTTGTTTCCTATCCATTTGTCCACCTATCCATTGAAGTCTGCCCTGACATTTTGTATATGGCTTTTCTGTCTCCTAGTTGATTTCCTTCCCCACACCCTGATTACTGCTTGGAGACCTGGACATAACTTGCATCAGATTCTTTATTTCTTGCAGTTCCTCAACTCTACCCACCCAGATTCTACACCTTCTGACTCTATATCACTTCTTGCTATTGGTTTAATTTCATTTCTTACTAACAAGGCAACTCTTGCCCCTCTGCCCATCTGCCTGTCCTTTTGATAGGAATGGATCCTTGGATATTTAGTTCCCAGCCTGGATCCCCTTACAGCCATGTCCCTGTGATACCCACAACATCGTACCTGCCAGTTTCAATCTGTACTACAAACCCATTGTGTATACTGTGTGCATTTAAGTACAACACCCTCAGTCCTGCATTGACTGCCCTCCTTCTCATCATTGTCCTCTTATCTCTTGTGTTTGATGTTCAAATCTTGATCCTTTCCATACTCTCTGTCCTATTACATCTTCTAGAAACCTGAATAACTTCTCCTGAGCCCTCCTCCACTTTAACTAGTTTAAATCCCTTGGAAACTCAATTTACCTCAATTTGTGGCATCACTTTGTCTCCCTTACTCGGAATGGTTCACGCATTTAGATAAAAACTCTTTAAGTTTGTTCTATTATTGATTTTCCCTGCACTTTTATGGTTCCTTTGATATTCAAAAGTTCTGCCCCTTCCTTTTATTTTCTGGTAACAATCAATCCCATCACTAGCCAGCAACCTACCTGCTCTTTTCCACTCCATTTCCTCATTTTCCATCCAACTGAACCCAATTATTGGGTCTTTGGGTTGAGTTCAGGACAATATTTATCTTTGAACCAGCATCATTAACAGTGGTCTTTGACCTCATTGCTTTTCATGGGATCTTGCTGAGTGGAAACTGGCTGCCACTTCCCCGACATTGTAACAGTGACTGGTTTTCAAACAAAACTGTCTATAAATGTCTTTGGGAGTGCCTGAGGTGTTAAGGGTTCAATTGAACTTCAGTTCGAGTCAGAGATTTGTACAGCACGGAAATCAACCCTTCAATCCAACTCATCAATGCTGACCAGATATCCGAAATGATTCTAGTCCCCTTTGCCAGCATTTAGCCCACATCCCTCTGAACTCTTCCTATTCATATACCCATTCAGATGCCTTTTAAATGCTGTAATTCTACCAGCCTCCACCACTTCCTCTGGCAGCTCATTCCATACATGTACCACCCTCCGCATGAAAACTTTGGCCCTTCGGTCCCTTTTACATCTTTCCCCTGTCACCTTCAAACTATGCCTTCTAGTTTTCAACTGCCCCACTCTGGAGATAAGATCTCTATTCACCCTATCTATGCCCCTCATGATTTTATGAACCACAATATGGTCACCCCTCAGCCTCCAAAGTTGCAGAGAAAATAGCCTCAGCCTATTCAGCCTCTCCAGATAGCTCAAACCCTCCAGCCCTGGCAACATCGTTGTAAATCTTGTCTGAAGCATTTTAAGATTCACAACATTTTTCCTATAGCAGGGAGACCACAATTGCACACAGTATTCCAAAAGTGCCCTAACTAATGGGCTGTACAGCCGCAACAGCTCCCAACTCCAATACTCAATGCACTGCCCAATAAAGGAAAGCATACCGAGCAACATCTTCACCACACTATCGACCTGCAACTCCACTTTGAAGGAACTATACTTTTTTTTGGATGAACTGGGAATCCTTCAGTTGTGAAAGATGCCATTCCATGACACCATTGGAGGAAGAGCAGGCAGCTCCCCCCTCCCCCGTGCCCTGGTCAATACTTATACCCCAATCAAAATCAATAAAAATCTATTTCCCTGCTAATTATCATAATGTGTTTGGGATCTTAATGTGCACAGCCTGCTGGAAAGAGCCATTGGGGTATAGGAGTTGGGGTCAGGTGCTACACAAATTCAAGTCTTTCTTTAAGGTTAGAGCTTCCTGGTCCTGACCCTCACCTATTGTCCGTGCACTCTCACCTTCCAGGAGTCATTGAGTCATTAGGAGAAGTGACCTTGGCTGACCCTGGGGTAGTGAGACTCTTTGTAGCCTCACCCTTGACCTCAGCCCATTGGTGTGCAGCAAGGTTTGAAATGTAATCTGGAACCTTCCACATGGACACCCAATGAAGTGTGTGGATCCAAGTCTGCTCCAATGTTCTCAGATAAAGTTCTCCTGATCTGTGGGTGACAGCAGGTTTGTTAAAGATGTATTGCGCTCCATCCCACTTTCCAGCTTTTGCTCCATAGCTCTGGAGGTTTTGCTGTTTGAAGTGAATATCCAAGTATTTTTTCAATGTGATGATGGTTTTGGCCTCTCCCACCCTTTCAGACAGTGAGTCCCAGATCTCACCAGCCTCTGGGTGGAACCAGTTACTCCTCAACTCCCCTCAAACCCTGCCCCAATTCATTTCAATCTCTCCCCATGGCTATTGCTTCTCTGCTGATGGAAATCAGTCCTTCCTACCCACTCTGTCCAGGGCCTTCATCATTTTACACACCTCGAATGCTCCACCATTCAATATGATCATGGCTGATCATCCAACACAATCCCCTGTTCCTGCTTTCTCCCCACATTCTTTGATCCCTTTACTCCTAAGAACAATATCTAATTCCTTCGTGAACACATACCACATCTAATTCCCTCATGCTGGAAGAATGGATGAGAATTATTGTGTTGTTGTTTTTTGACCAGTATGGACACAATGGGCTGATGGGCCTTTTGGGTCTCTATGATTCTATAATTGTATATTATGAATAACTGGGTACCAAGGACTGACCCCTGTAGTATGACAATTGGTAACTAACTACCATTCAGAAAAAGACTTGTTGTTTCTGTCCTGCCTGTCAACGTGGGTGGCACGGTGGCACAGTGGTTAGCACTGCTGCCTCACAGCGCCAGAGACCCGGGTTCAATTCCCGCCTCAGGCGACTGACTGTGTGGAGTTTGCACATTCTCCCCGTGGGTGCGTGGGTTTCCTCCGGGTGCTCCGGTTTCCTCCCATAGTCCAAAGATGTGCAGGTCAGGTGAATTGGCCATGCTAAATTGCCCGTAGTGTTAGGTAAGGGGTAAATGTATGGGTGGGTTGCGCTTCGGCGGGTCGGTGTGGACTTGTTGGGCCGAAGGACCTGTTTTCACACTGTAATGTAATGTAACCAGTTCCCAATCCATGTTAGTACATGACCCCCAATCCTCTTGTTGGTTGGGATTTCCCTGATTCAGTTGAACATATTTCATCCTGTCAGCCCTTTGCTTTCCTCAGGTCCTGTTCAATGTCACCCCTGCATTTTCTATCCTCCTCTCAGCTTTCTGCAGATTTGATCTCCAGATAACCAACATCACCTTCCCTGTTTGGTTTGCCCTACTCTGCTGCCTTTTGACATCCCAGGCTGAGTGTCTATATCTGGGAGTCCCACACATACTCATTGTGGGAACAGATTCTGAACAATCTCTGTCTCATCCTTCGAGGCCTCCCACTGCCCTGACCCTGATTTTCCATCATGTACTTGGTTTCAGTCCACTTTTGCTGAATCACCGCACAGTTTAGTAAAATATTTCATTCCCAAATGAAAATTTTTACACTTGCTTCATTGTTCTCCATTTCCATCCGTACTCTCAATCTCACTGAGTTCTGATCACTGTCACTGAAATGCTCCCCCATTGATAGCCCTTCCAGCTGCCCATATTCATTCCATAAACAATGGTCCAAAACTGTCCCTTCTCTTTCACCATCACCCTCTCAGGGGCAATTGGGAATGGGCAATGAATGCTGGACCTGGCAGTGACTCTCATATCCCAAGAAGCAATTTAAACAATACCTATTCTTTTGTCAGGGTTTATTCTGTATTGACTACAAATGTTCAATAAGATTTTTTTGCCAGTGAATATACTGAGAGTCAAAATCCATTTGTTTGGCAGGGATTAAAATTGTTTCTCTTGTCTTTCAGGCCGTGAGAACTCTCAGCTCAAGCTGACCCTGCTGCCCACCTCCCCGGAGCAGGTCAATGCCAAGGGCACTGCCACCCTGGTGTGCCTTGCCAATCACTTCTATCCCGATGAGCTGGAGGTGCAGTGGAAGAAGGATGGTGCAGTCATTTCGGACGGGGTTCAGACCAGCAACTACCTGCGAGCTTCGGACAGCACCAACAGTGTCAGCAGCCTGCTGACCCTCTCTGGGTCTGACAGGGAGTCCAACGCTCACTTCTCCTGTGCCCTCACCCACGTGACCCTCCCCTCTCCCCTCAGCAAGAGCATCAGGAGATCAGAATGTGTGTAGAGTGTTGGAGACAGTCCACAGAGGAGACACAACTTTACTTAGAACAGGGCTGAGCTGGCAGGACAAAGGTCATTGTTAGCACTGAATTTCAACTCTCTTCCTTCTCAGGACTGCTCAGAGATACGTCTGAGGTTTGGATGTTGAAGTAGGTCACTGCAACAGTGTCGAGAGACTTTACGCTATGTCAAACTTCATGCTGTCCTTGTCCGGGGAGTGTTTGATGGGGAAGTGTTGACTGTATGCCGAGTAAAATCTCTTGAAGTTGCTGAAGACTGTCAGCTGTACAAAACAATGTGAACCTCAGAAGTCTCTGCTTCAGTAAACCAGATCTTTTGGGCGGCATGGTGACATAGTGGTTAGCACTGCTGCCTCACAGCGCCAGAGACCTGGGTTCAATTCCTGCCTCAGGCAACTGACTGTGTGGAGTTTGCACATTCTCCCCGTGTCTGCGTGGGTTGCCTCCGGGTGCTCCGGTTTCCTCCCATAGTCCAAAAATGTGCAGGTCAGGTGAATTGGCCATGCTAAATTGCCTCTTGTGTTAGGTGCAGGGGTAAATGTAGGGGAATGTGTCTGGGTGGGTGCGCTTGGGCGGGTCGATGTGGACTTGTTGGGCCGAAGGGCCTGTTTCCACACTGTAAGTAATCTAATCTTATTCCTGCTGAGCTGTCAGTTCCAATTTAAGGTTTTGTCACTGTTTAAAGGGACATAATTCTCATGTTATTGAGCAAATCTCCACAAGTGTTTTCCTTAAGCTCCATTGTGGCTGTGATTTTGAGCAGCTTTCTCTGTCTGGGCTGTTAATTGCAGTTTTTTTTCTGTCAATGTCAATCTGGAAAAGGGAAAAAAGATGAAAATTCAGTCTCTGTCTCTGTGTACTTTGGAAATAGATGACCTCCACTCCCCTTCCCCCCCAGTTGATTGGCTGCATTTCAGCAGGTCATTGTCACAATTGGTTGCTTAGCCTGTCAATCAATTACAATCATCATTCATTAATCATTTTCAAATGATCCCTTTGGTCAGGAATTTATGCAGGTTACAAGATTCCAAAAAGAACAGAAACTGAAAGTTGTTAGGACTCAAAAGTACAATCTGACGCATTCCCTCCAGGCCCAGCTGATGGGATTGCACTGTGCAATCTCTGCGGCATGTTGGGTAGCCCCTGAAACAATCTTCAGCCATTCACAGACATTGCTGGCTGCGTCTCTCACAGTGTGAGTGTGAGTGTTTTACTTTATGCTGCCTGTAGGTGTCTCTCTCAGTGTTACTCAGAGAGACACCTGCAGGCAGCATGGAGTGTGACCATGTTACTCAGTGCTGCCTGTCTCTCAGAGTGCGTGTGTTACTTAGTGCAACCTGTTGGTGTCTTCTCTCAGTGCGAGTGTGTTACTCTGTGCTGCCTGTAGGTGTTTCTGAGGTCTATGTCTCCGAGCGATGGATTGAGAATGGGCTTTGTGCTGGGGATTGAAGATGAGGCTTTAATCTTCTCATATAATGAATAAAAAACAATTCAGCTGATTCTATCTGAGAGGCAGTTCATTCAGATGGCCAAAGTTAAAAATCACACAATACCAGGTTTAAGTCAAACAGGTTTATTTGGAAGTAGAAGTACTCGGTGCACTGTTCCTTCATCAGGTAGCTGCAGGGGCAGTATGACAGGACACAGAATTTATAGTAAATTCAGATGGCAGCTGAGAGTGTATTCTCGGTAAGGGGGGAGATTTCAGAGGCAGTGGGCACTGTGCTCCCTAATGTGTTGCCCAATTACAAGGGGATTTTCTGGATACAGGTTCAGAGCAGTAGTGGCTGCCTGCCCAGCCAATGCTGGCTAACCATAGTTGTATTTCAGATGTCAATTAGCCTGAAATTAGGAGCAGCAATATTACCTTCCAGGGAGGGGAGCTGTCTGAGGGAGGGAGGTTAAATTCTTGCAGCCCCAAGAGAGGTTGCAATGGATTAATGACAGGTATGACCACCATGAAGGTGCCAAGTTCTCTCCTCCTGTCCCAGCTGTGATGCCCCTCAGGTTAAAAACGTGACTGTGCTCCTTTAGGATGGTGACCATGTTCCTGGCTGAGGTAGGGAGGGAAGGTCAGCCTCTCCCAAAGGCAGCACAAGCTGGATCGAAGGAGCATCAAGAGTAAGCATGGGGAGATTGAGGGTGACAGAAGGAGGGGGTTGGTTGGCAGGTTGTTATTCAGAGTCAGGTCCCAGGGTATCAGTCCTTCTGACACTCCCCTTTTCTTTTTTTTTAGAACCTCTGACATTCCTGTTTATTTTTCTTTCTATTACCCCCACACTACCGCCTAACTGCAGTCATTTTTTTTAATCCCCAGCACCCATGGTGTGTGTGTGTGCAGGTGTGAGACACAGTGAGAGACACAAGGTGTACGAATCTTTATTCAGTTTCCACCACCAGGAAGAAAGGAAACACCCGAGTGGCCTGTGACAAGCAGTGCCCTTCGCATCAAAGGGCAATGCTGTGTGATCAAACAGTGAAGGGGAGGGCAGGGATTAAATCAAAATAGAGTTGGAGGGGGAGATAATGCACTCCACTCCCTGCGGCGCCCCCCTCTCCCTGAACAACTCCAGGGTGTTGGTGGAGACTGCGTGCTCCTTCTCCAAGGACACCCGGGCCCTAACGTAACCACGGAAGAGGGGCAGGCAGTCGGCCCTAACGACCCCCTCCACAGCTCGCTGCCTCGACCTGTTTATGGCCAGTTTGGCCAGGCCCAGGAGCAGACCCACGAGGAGGTCTTCAGACCTGCCCTCCCTCCTCCGTACTGGGTGCCCGAAGATCAGGAGCGTGGGACTGAAGTGGAACCAAAAGCAGAGGAGGAGGTTTTTAAGAAAATCAAAAAGGGAGTGCAAATGCTCACACGCAACATATACATGGTCCACGGACTCCACAGCGCCACAGAACAAGCAGTTGGGCTGGGAGTCCGTGAACCACTGCAATCTGCGGTTGCAGGGGACCGCTATGCACAGCACCCTCTACCCCAGATCCCCGAGAGAAAGGGGGAGGACTCCTGCGTAGAGAGCCCTCCACTGGGGATCCCCACCGCCGGTGGCAAATGGGCACGCCAAGGCTTGTCCGAACGGTGGATGAGGGAGAAGAGGTGGACGGTGTGCAGCAGCAGTCGATACAGGGCTAGCTTTTTTACATCCTTAAAAGGGACAAAATTAAAATTCCGGAGGCGGCTCAGGTTGTGGGGCACAGGCTCCTGCGGGAGGTACGGGACCTTGGGGCCAATGTGAAATTCCGTCCGGGCTGGGGTGAGCGCGGACGGGATCCCACCGCACACCTGAGCGTCCTCCAACTGGTGCACGACGTCAGGTCCGAGCACCGCCGTTTGACAGTCCCCTTTTCATCTGTCAGCCAGGACTCCCTGATTGGACAAGGTTAACTGTCCCTGTCAGGGAACTCATATTATATATAAAAGAATAAAACATTTATTGAATAAGGATCTCAAGAGCTAAATGGCACTAGACAAAATGAATGGTTTGAAAGGTTTCATTATGAACACCGCAAACGAGATTTGGTGAAGAACTTTTTCACTCAGCGGGTGGTGGGAATCTGGAATGGACTGTCATAGAATCCCTACTGTGAGAAACAGGCCATTTGGCCCAACAAGTCCACACTGATCCTTGGAAGAGTAACCCACCCAAGACCCAATCCCCTATCCCATTACTCTACTTTTCCCCGACTAATGAACCTAACCTACACATCCCTGATCACTATGGGCAATTTAGCACAGCCAATTCACCTAACCTGCACGTCTTTAGATTGTGGGAGGAAACCAGAGCACCAGAGGAAACCTTCGCAAACACTTGGAGAATGTGCAAACTCCACACAGACAGTTGCCTGAGGCTGGAATCGAACCCAGGTCAAAACGTTTGGACCGGCCTTGACTTCGCTCCAGCTTTTGCATCCACCTCTGGCCCCACCCACTCTGCAACCCAGACTCTGACGACATTTCCCAGAGTCACCCTGAGTCTAACTGCCTACCTGCAGCCATCCAGCACACTCACTCTCCCTCCTCACCCATACACCCCCACAGTGCACCCTATCCCTCCACTTCTCCCTCTTCACCTCATCCCCACCTTCCCACTCCCGCACCTCACTCCACAACCCACCTCCGCCCCAATCTCCTTTCTCTCCTACACCCATTCCCCCATGCTACATCACAATCAACCCTCACCCACCACATGTCATCACCCTTCCCCCCTCCCCTCCTTCAGCCACCTTGGGCCCTTCCCAAAAACCTCACGCCCGAGCCTTGCCCATATTTACTATTCCCCCCCCCCCGATCTCGAACTCTCTGAGGCTAAAAGGTCCATCCTCAGGAAAGGGGTCACAGTCATTCCCGCCTGACCCCACCTCAACGAAACCCGCACCCACCACGAAACGGAGCTCTTCTTCCGCCGCCTCTACCTCCGTGTCTTCTTCTTTAACAAAAACTCCCAAACTCCCTCTGAGGAACCCTCCTCCCACCTCCAACCTTCCTCCTCCATTTGGTCACCCCCCCTCCCCACCCCCCACCACCAGCTGTGTACACATCCTAGACCTCTTCAGTGCTGACCACTGAAGTGACATCAGCCGCCTCAATTTCTCCACCTCCCGCGCCCCCACCCCCGTCACCCTCTCCAACCACCCCCCCTCTGATTGAGGGCTCCACTCTCTCTGCACCAACTCCTGGTTCACTATCAAACCCACTGACAAAGATGGGGTGGTGGTAGTCTGGAGAACAGACCTAAATGTCACAGAGGCCGAACGCCAATTCTCCGACTCCATGCCCTACTTCTCCCTTGCCCATGACCCCACGGTGACCCATCTGGCTAAAATCACTTGCACTATCAGTGCCCTCATTGCCTCCAGTGATCTCCCCTCCATTGCCTCCAATCTCATAGTCCCCCAGCCCCACAATGCCCAGTTCTATCTGCTCCTCAAGATCCACAAGTCCAACTACCCCAGCTGACCCATTGTCTCAGCATGCTCCTGTTCCACCAAACTCCTCTCATCCTACCTCTACTCCATCCTCTCCTCCTTGGTTCAGGCACTTCCCACCTACATCCACCACACCAACCACACCCTCCATCCCTCCAGTAACGTCCAGATCCCCAGCCCTGAGTGCTTTATCTC
The DNA here is from genome assembly GCF_037043375.1 of Chiloscyllium plagiosum. Taxonomy (NCBI): domain Eukaryota; kingdom Metazoa; phylum Chordata; class Chondrichthyes; order Orectolobiformes; family Hemiscylliidae; genus Chiloscyllium; species Chiloscyllium plagiosum. Next base: position 109,152,375 of record NW_028270147.1, on the reverse strand, counting down.
CACTATGGATGCGCAGTCCTTATATATATACATCCATACCCAATAAGGATGGCCTCCAGGCCCTCCACCTTTTCCTCTGAAACAGACCTATCCAGTCCCCCTCCACCAATACCCTCCTCCGCCTTGCTGAACTAGTTCTCACCCTCAACAACATTTACTTTAACTCCTCCCGTTTCCTCCAAATCCAGGGGGTGGCCATGGGCACCCAGCTGGGCCCCAGCTACGCCTGCTTCTTTATCGACTATGTTGTACAGTCCCTCTTCAGTATCTACACAGGCACTGTGCCCCAACTCTTCCGCCATTACATCAATGACTGCATCAGTGCAGTGACCTGCACCCAGGCTGAACTGAAGCAGTTCATCGGCTTTGCCCACAACTTCCACCCCGTCCTCAAATTCCCTTGGTCCATCTCGGACACCTCCCTCCCCTTTTTTGACCTCTCCATTTCCAATTCTGGTGATAATCTACAGACAGACATTTACTACAAACCCACAGACTCCCATATCTAACTGGACTACACCTCCTCCCACCCAGTATCCTGTGAGAACTCCATCTCATTCTTCCAATTCCTCTGCCCCATCTGCTTCATCTGCTTGGATGAGGAGATATTCCACTGATCACAGATGTCCAACTGTTACGAACAATGTGCTTTTCCTCCTTCTGCCATCCACTGCACCACATCTATTTCCTGTTTCACTGCTCTAAACCCACCCCCTCGAAATACAATAAAGGCAGAGTCCCTATTGTTGTCACCTATCACTCCACCAATCTCTGAATCCAACATATCATTCTTAAACACTTCCATCAACGCTAACTAGACCACACCACCAAATACATCTTCCTCTCCCCACCCCTAGCTGCCTTCCACAAGGACCATTCCCTTCGATATTTCTTGATCTGTGCCACTCGCACTGCAACCATCCCGAACCCCTCGGTACCTTCCCCTGGAACCTGAAAACATGCAAAACCTGCTGGTACATCAATCCCACACCTCCATCCAGGGCCCCAAACAGTCCTTCCAGGTGAGACAGAGGTTCACCTGCTTCTCCTCCAACCGAGATTACTGCATCAGGTGTTCCCCATGTGGTCTTCTCTACATTGGGAAGAGCAAACGTAAACTGAGGAACATTTCACCGAACATCTCAGCCGGACCCGCAGGGGCCGAGCAGTCCTACCAGTCTTCACCCATTTTAATTCCCCTTCCCACTCCATTTTTGACATGACCATCATCGGCCTCCTCCATTGCCACAATGAACCAAACCACAAAATGGAGGAACAACATCTCATCTTCCTTCTGGCAGCATACAGCCCAGATGATTCAACACTGAGTTCTCCAATTTCAAATAAACTCCCTTCCCATCCCCTGACTCCCTTCCCAGCACCTCTCCCTCCCTTCCACTACTCCCTTATACCTACCAGATTCATTCCTCCCATTGACCAACCAGGTCATACCCTCCACCTGTCATCACTGATCCCCACTTCATCATCCTGTCCCCCACCACCTCTTTATCTGCAGCTCCCCCTAAACACCCAACCCCATTCCTGAAGAAGGGTTTCACCTGAAACATCAGCTTCTCTACCGCCTGATGCTGCCTGACTTGCTGTGTTCTTCCAGCCTCCTGCCTGTCATTGAATGGAACCAGCAGGAAAGGGTTAGACACTCAAGGGTCAGGCTCACAAAAATATGGGAATGGGACATGCTACAGATAGATGCATTGAGACAGTCAATCAAAGGGAGAAGACCAAACTGGAAATGAAACACTAATACACAGTGGATGGATTTTAATGTCAGAAAGTGTGAGACCATGCACTTGGGTCGGAATAATCTAAAGGCCGAATATTAGTTAAATAGTGAGAGATTCCAACAAAGTGCAGTACAGAGTGATCTGGGTAGTATTGTGCATGAAACACAGAAAGTTAGTGCAGGTACAGCAAGTAATCGAGAAGGCGAATGGAATTTTCACCTTTATTGCTGGGGGTTGGAATTTCGAAGTAGAGAAGTCTTATTAAAACTGTACGGGGTGTTAGTGAGGCTGCATCTGGGGTATTGTGTGCAATTTTGGTCTCTGTATTTAGGAAAGGATGGACAGCCGTTGGAGTCTTCTTCCAACTCCTATTTCCCATGTCCTTACGTGCCCCAGTGTCCCTCCCTCACAGCAGAGCCGGTTTGTAGCCTGCCTGCAGTAGCAGCCTCCAGTCTCTGGGTGGTGCTACCAAAAGATCTGCATTGCCCAGGCTGTCACAGTTCCCACATTACAATGTCTGGTTTTTGGAAGCATTCCATTGGCTGTAAAATATTTTCGAACATCTTAAGTTCAAGGATGGTATAACAAAAATATAATTCTCTCTCCTTTTATATTTTATCTCTATGCCTTCCCACCTGTCTCCTAACAACATCACAGACTTGTGTAAAATCTAGAATGAATCATGAATCTCTGGGAGAACTTACTCTGTGACAACACTGGGATTAATGACCACCTCCTCAGTGGGCTTTGAGGGTGAAGGTCAATAGCAGTCTCAATGGGACTTGATCTGAGTTGTCTCCAGTTAGTCAGTGTTATTGTTCTGGGTCCAGACAGTACTGACCAACCCTGTGTTCTGATTGAGATGAAGGGTGAGCTGTGCTGGGCTTTCACACGTGGCTTACACACACATAGTGAAGCAGGGATTACCCATTTCATGAGAGTAAATGGAACTAACAAAATGGATGGATGTGACACCCCCAAACTCTCCCGAAGATAGTGGGGACAGGAACAGTAATATTCTCAGACAGAAAGGATGATAGAAATGGTACCCCATAGACAGAGGTGAGACAGGAAAAGCGATGCTCCCGAAAGACAGGGGACAGAAACTGTGTGTTCCCTACTTTCTTGTTGTGATATATGTCCTGGGAAATTGGTTTGGTTTATATTTTCTCAGTTGTATTTAGGTTTGATGAGTTGATTCAGTAACAAGGATTCCAATTCTATATTTCCTGTCATAGCAGATCCACTGAAGGTCATGCTTTCATTTGGAGGTTGCCCAGGTTTCTGTCCAGGCTGATACAGCATGATCTACCAGAGCTGCTCCTATTGGGCTAAACCGTCACACACCAGGGAATCTGACGAACACTTTCTGTTTGTGCTGGCAAATGGAGAGATTTGCTTTTACTGCAATGGCGGCCAAAGAAATTAATCAGTGGATGTCGTTCCAGCTGAATATAGTGTTCTGATGTTCATGATGGGATTAACCTTGACAGTTCTCACTTGCCTTTACCCCGACAGTGGGACAGGAAGTCACCACGCAGTGGTCTCCGGGCTCACACTGAGAAAACAAGTTGCTGGGATAACTGCAGAGAGCAAGACAATGGCTTGGACTCACTGAACAACCAGAGGCTTCAGCCAATAACTGGATCACAGGCAAATGGAGGGTTGTGTAAACTCTCAGGATCTCAGGGAACAAACACAACTACTGAGCTACAAAACCAAACAGGATATTTTTATGAAAATTGGCATTCCAAAAATGAAATTCAAACACAATATGCATAAAACCTGGATACAATCTAATTTCAGAGACCACAGCATTTTCTTTGAAAGCTGGACAATAATGAGATGGGAATTCTGCCACCCACTCCGTCACACGGTGTTGAAGTTGCACTGTCTTCAGCATAACACTATTCAAAGCCTTTTAATAACACGAAAGGGGAGAGAAACATTGCAAACTGTATTACCACAAGTGAGGATCCATTAAAAACTAAGACCATGATGTTCAATGCTCCCAGCCATGAACAACACTGATGCATTCACATCATTCGTTTGTTAAATGATGTTAAAAAGTCTGCCAAACACTTTCATGAAGAAGGAGTATTTAAATCTCAAGAGGCATGGATGACTTTTTTTCAGTACCATAGCAAGGAAGCAACAGCTGACATATAAACTCTAACACACTAATGATAACAGGCACTGAATACAGAGCAGGCTCCTGAGAGAGAGAAAAAAAAACCAACAGCAGAGATCTGTCCAGTGCCGGGAACACTTTAGACAAGACAGTTTGTTGCCAGCAAGTTACTGCATCTTGAAAACTCCAGTACGGTCAGAAAGAGAAAAAGGACATTGTGCAGATTGTTGAACAGGCCCCTACACCTGGGCCTGAGGCAGGAGCCCAAGCTCCAACACACTGGCCTCACTTCACACTAACCTTCACGCAGTGCAGGGTCATGAACTCCAGCCATCAATTCCTCTGGGACCGGGATGGAGTGAGGTAACAGGGGCAATTGTAGAAGAGTCAAAAAGGAATAAAGCAAGATGGAGAGGGTGTTTTGGAAAGGGGTTAGAGGAGGAAATATACTTTGTGCCCCTCGATACTGATATTGTCCATTTGTATCACAGAATGAACCAAACAGCACACTGTGAAGACAATCACAAGTTACACCAAAGTACTTTTCTTATCACAGGGGTCGTTTTCATTGTGGTACGATGAGTGCCCTGCTTCTGAAGCTGTACACTCCCTCTGCATCTTTGCAGTTTATTTTTTACTGATCAGGGACAGTGAAGCAGCTGCCCTCTAGTGGCGAGAGAGCACTTGCCCTGCTGTTGAGGATTATGGGTAAAGTCCCATTCCATTCGCGCCCACACAAACCTGCAGCCACTTCAGCTGGTTTATTGAAAACCACAAGCCTTCAAGGGGCTGCTCTTTCAACCGTGTAACTGGACTTCATACATCAGTTGAGGCCAAACCAACTTGTCATATAGCTGAGCACATCTTCCTGGTTTTTAGAGACACACAATTATGCGAATTAGGGACAGATGAAGCAGATTCATCCTCTTGATCCTGTTCCACATGGCGGATCTGATTACTCCACATTCTTGCCTAACTCTGATAGATTACTGATAAGCAAGGGATGAAAGGCTATCTAATTCTTCATTACAAGTATTCAGAGATTTCAGTTGACCTTTTGAACAAGAGTTTCAATGACCTATGACTGTATGCAAGACAAAGAATTCTGCTTTTCTCATTCTTAAATGAGGGAACTTATTTTAGTTTTGTATTACCCCCGAAAACGTAACATTTTTTTCACATCCAGACTGTATTCTATGCTAATGTTGATATGGCATCTGCTTTATCAGCTGCTCTCTCATGAAAACAGCTGCATGTGCTGACCTTCAATGACTAATGCACATAAACATCCAGGTCCTACTGCCCCTGCAGCTATCCATATTTGTATCCTTTAATTTGATTTGTCTCACCACATTTTCCTTCCAAAATGAATCAGTGATATCTCTTTCCATTAAATTGTATCTGCAATCATCTGCTCATTCCATTAACTTACTGCATCCTTTTTGAAGTTCGACACTATCATCTTCAAAAGCCACAATACTTCAAAGTTTTATATCATCAGAAAACTTTGAAATTATGCCTTGTACACTCAGGTTAATATAGATTTATTGTTAAAGTTTATGTTAAATAAATGATCATCTGTTTTGACCAAATTCCCCAGTCAGTTAGGCCATGGCGAACCTGGAACACATTCCCCCTTAGTTCTGTAAACCTTACTGTCCTGAGTGAACGAACATCGAACCCTGGCCTTGACAGCTTTTCCAATTGCGAGTTCCGGATTTTCACACTTTTTCAGAAGGAGTTCTCCCTGAAATCATCCTAATTTTAATTTTAACAACCCTCTTGTTCTGAACTCTGGCACTGGAGAAAACAGTTTACATCAACATTGTTAATCATTTCCAGAGGAAAAGCCTCATGAAGCAACCTGTTTGCTCTCATTAACAGTTTCAGCTCTTAAGGTGACATGACAGGCTGGATACTGAGAGGATGGTTCCTGTTATAGGGCAGACAAGAACTAGAGGGTCAGTTTAACACAAAGCAGTCTCCCGTTTAAAACCAGGAGGTTTTGTTTTGATGGCTGAGGGTCGACAGTCTGTGGGATTCTCTTCTCTACATGGGAATGGAGGTTGGATCATTGAGTTTACTCAAGGTTGAGGTAGACAGATTTTTGATGAAGATGGCAGTTAAGTATAATAGGGGAATTGGAGGAAGCAGAAAGTGCAGCTGAGACCACACCCAGATGAGCAGTGATCTTCTTCATTGGCACAGCAGCTCCCAAAAGGCCTGCTCCTGCTCCTGGGTCCTATATTCTGGCAGAGGCTGCAGCAATCCTGGACCCCTATCTTTCCTTTGTCACTCACTGACAAAAATATCATTTCAAAACAAACATTATTTTCTTTAACAAACCCAACTCAACTCTCATTACATTATTTTTCTCATCTGTCTTCTTATCTCCACAGGGTTTTGGAAACATACGTTTTGTCTTCAGTTGGAAGGGAGGCAAACAGAGACAGAGCGAGGCCTCAGAGAACAGAGAGAGCTCACACTCTGCACAGCAAAGCTTTTTGGGTGGAGGTGAAGAGGCGAGAAAAAGAGAACTTAGAGTTCAAAATAAAAGCTCTTCGCATATTGCCATCACTTAATGAATTAATGTGAGAGGCCTAGAGACCCAGAACAATGAGAGTGTGGTTCTTAAGAGGCTAAAAGGCAGACATTATTCCTTCTCAGGGCATGAATGCCAGTGATAAGCCTCAAATGTATTGCCCACCTCCAGTTGCTCGGACTGAGTTCTTTGCTGAACCAGATCATGGGGCCGTTAAGAATTAATTGAGTCAGTGTGAGACTGGAGTCACAAGACCGGGTGATGACTGGGTTCCCTTGCCCAAAGAACATTCATGAACATGACATGGAGTTTCATGAGCTTTTTTGTTCAGATCCCAATGATGATGTAGACCCCCTTGCAGGACCCCTCGGTCTCATGATCGGTCAAAAGAATCACTAGGAGTATGGTCTGGTTAAAGCAAGGTTACCAGTTTAATAAATTAAGGCAGCCTGGCGCAGATTTGGCCAGCAACACGGAGGTTGAAAGCTTCTGTGTTCCGTGGAGAAATGGCACAATTATATTCAAAAATTACACATTATTTATATGTTTCTTAAGAGATAGGACAGCCTTAATTACAAGAAAAGACCAATCACATATAATAAGTTGACATGATTTACAGCGGGTTAATCCAATGATATTTCCTGGGAAAGGGTTCTTAATTACAAGGAAAGTTCGATCAACCATAATAAAGTGATATGATTGCCAACAGGCCAGTCCAATGATATTCCCTGGGAAACAGATTGTTATATGCACAGAATCACCCCAGGTTTGCCAGTTCAGGATTAGTTCAAATACCAAATCACTGTTCTGAAAAATTCCTATTCTGAAAAATCCATTGTATTCTCTTATCTTGGATTTAGCTTAACCCAGCAAAGCCACAGCATACGTTCACAAGAGGCAAATCATTACTTTCAGCCATTTTGTTGTGTTATTTTAAATTGAAAATCCATTTTGTGCTTAATAAAAATCTACATATACTTGTTGCTTCTGACAACAGCCTAAATTCAAATTTTAGATCCTCATTCCCCCCTTTGTCATTCTATGACCACACCATAAGGGCATGGATCAAATTAATCCAATTCAATAGCAGCGAAAGACTGCAATATTTTCTCTTCCTCCGAAGATGATTCAGGGGCAGGCGATGATGCTTCTCATCATCATCTGAGTGGAGAAGAAACATTCTCTGGGTGGAGCCAATGTTGTCAATAGAAATTAATATTTTAGCAGGAATACTCTTAACAATGCAATACCAACAAAAAGACCAACTAAAACAATAGCAGCATACATAGCTATATTGATTAGCCAGTTGTACCATGAGCCAAAACCCCAATCTCCCAAACCTGCACCTTCATTCATTTGGTTGACAAAAGTGTGGATGCTGTCTGTATGCCTAGTAATGTTTTCGATGAAATAAGTGACCCCCATGATACACTTTCCTTTGACTATGGTGCAAAACTCTACCTTCCTTCACAAGTATGTAATCAAGAGCATAGTGGTTTTGTTGGGTAAATTGGCACAAATCTGAAAACATGTCCCTAATTTCTATTAGGGCAGCAGTTGTCTCATTTCATGAAATCGTGAGTCCACAAATGAGATAATTATGGTTTTGATGACTAATAACTCCTGAAGACCCTCCTACAGAAAGAATACTAGGAGCTGCATATGCCAATGAGTGAGTTTTATTTTTTGATAGAACACTTGCATTCTTCCATTCTGCACAAAAATCAGGAGAAACTGAATGTTAAATCAGGGAATTTGAGTCTTGTTGTCAGGTAATTGGACAGGGAACAGTAGTTGGAAATAGTGTTCCTACAGCTACATCATGATGTGTACCTGCTCTATTCAGGACAAGGTAGGTATACGCCTTATTGTAACTGAAAAAATAATATTCAGGTTTAGCATAGATAATGGAGGGACCTTTCCAATAAGAAACGGGTCTATCTTTGTAAATTCCTGGAGTACCTGTGTAATTCATGATTACATAATTTGACCCCGAACGTGAAGGCTGAAAATTATTTAGTCGAATGAGGTGGGTTTCTCGACATCCCAGAATAGTTCTACCGATCCAATAATTGGGAAAATATTAGTGCCATTCGGGGTATCGTAACGAGGTTGGGTGTTGTTACCCACCTTACAAAGAGTTTGAATACCAGTGGTAATAGAGACACATTTCTCCTTAAGGCATACACATGAGATGCAAGGTCCTTCAAGGAAGCAGTGATGACTGATACATTTAATCATAGTACAGGGGATAATTTTAGGCACTTTTACATAAGTGCATCTTCCTCATTCCTTACCATTGTAGCAATTTGGATAGGATATTGCGGCTTATTGGATGAAGTCCATAATCCTGTAAATGCTTTAGAACTATTCTATACCCCCATGTTAGGAGTTGGAAGGATAAAAGGGGTCAGGGAGTCTCTTGCTGAAGTAAGGGCATAACAAACTACCTCATCCTCTCCAAATATTTTATTATGGATTTTTAGAAACATATTGCTAGTGAAGGATAACATCCCCCTTTTGTCTATTTTAACAAAGGCTTACCAGGGATGCCCATTGTACAAATGTAATCAACTGGCACACAACACCTTTACAGGGCAAAGACCACTGAGACTTGTTCTGTAAATTAACTGGTCAATCTTTTTGATACAGTTGATCACTGCAATGGTCATTCCTGGTAACATTCAGTTTCTCGGCACACAAGGACATCTTCCTGGCGTAGTTGGTACACAGTCTCTGTTTGGTCAGGATCGCACAGGTACACTGTCCCTACTTATGCACCAATGCTGGCAATGGCAAGTCCACACAGCAGGTCAAGTTCGATCTTTATCATCTCCCCCTTGCAAGGTAGGAGGCCGCGGAGTGTCCATTGTAATACAATATAAACCGCTTCCTCCTTGTATATACGATATACACATAATCAATTAAAATAGGCAGCAGCAAAGAAGGAACACAAACTCATCTCATAAGAGTCACCCATATTCTGGTTTGAGTATTGAGGGAGTACCCGATTTTAGGCCCTAATTTGTGCTCTTTCGCAGGCCAACAGCAATTTTGAAATAAATAATTCTCAAATTAATCAAGTTCAAATAGCCCACTTGAGTAAGTATATTGCCCACACTGGCAAAAGGCTCGTTCATTTTAAACTCTGCACTCAAGATTCCTTTCCTACCCATTATTTTCTCACTTTATACAGAGGAGCCCAGGCATGGGTGAATTAAGCAAACCTATTTTTTATAAATCCAGCTTTGCTAAGATGTAATACTCCTCAAGGTTTTGCTACTAAAAACATCAATATTACCTAAAATTTAGATTAGTCCTGCAATATATTGTATTCTCTAAAAAAACATATATTAACCTTTAGCCCAATCAAATGGCCTGAGCTACAGCTGTAGTTGACAGTATTTAGAATTAAGTGTAGAAAACAGATGATGATTTTGAGCAGAGAAGTTGGTGATGAATATTGCATGGAGGGGAATGCGGCCTCCAAATTATGGTAACATGACACAAAGCTTTCAATCCACACTGAAATTTTCTAATATTGAGCTAACCCTAGAATTTAGACATTGGTACCGTCTTAAAATTATAAACCATCACTGTTCAGTATCAAATATTTAAGCGAAGATAATAGCTCAGCCAGACACTCCTTCTTAGATCTAACAGCCCAATCCAAAGATAAATCAAATCAACCAATGTGCATTCTTATAAGCTCCATACACAAAGCAAAGACATTTAGGCTTAGCGTCTACGTATGAAACCAAATCACGTGATAATTCAGTCAGCAGTACATTATAATATAAAGTATCTGTAATTATTGCAGAAATGGAAATTTGCAAATTACTTCCAAATTTCTAAACAATATGGAAAGCAATCCAAACACTAAACCTGTATGATTACAGTCAGTAAGCAATACAGAAATCAACCTCTACATTGTGAATTGACGCTGAACAGACAGTCTCATTCCTCCATGATTTTTGCACCTTACCCAGGTCTGGCATACACATCCTTATACTGTGTCTAACCGGGTTTTGCTAGGGACCCAATAGGATCAGAAGTTTGGGGTGTAAGGCTGCCTGCTTGGCAGCTGCATCTACTTGCGTACTGCTTTAGAAACAGTATCAGTTTCTTCAGCATGAGCCGAACATATTGATAATTGTCAGATTGATTGGACAAAGTAACATTACTATAACACTGCCCCCTTGAGGTTAGAAGTCTTCAATGTTCTCACAAGGCCCCAAAATCGTGGATCATATTAAAAGCACAATGAAGAATCAGTGCTTATTAGTAGATTTTCCTTTTGTTAGGATGAAAACATGTCTATTCCTAACGTCAGCACCGAGGTACATTACTCCCCATTGGCCACATTTCAACAGTTAAAGCAAGGGCCTGGCATTTGTCCCTGGGGGATTTTGCTGTCTTGTTGCCAGTCTCAAAGGTAAAATACTGGGGCCTGCCTGTCCCCATTTTCAGGATCCCCTCGGGAAAGGTTGTCCAGCAGTGTTCGTCGGGTGGGCACATGAGGTAGTTCCACCCCCAGTGGGTATCCTGGTTCCAATCAACCCTATCAGGGCTGGCATACGGCATTTAGGATCACATCGGAGCTGGATACAATTGGTTTTACCTGGTAACTTGCATTATGGTTCAGTCCGGTTCTGGCCAACCCAATAGAAAACCACCACTCACCTCATTTGCGACTAGAAATTCCTGGACTGTTTCGTAATGTTGGTCTGGGTCGTGTCAGTGACTCCAGGTGGAAAACATTGCAAAACATCAGACAGATAGGCAAATCTTACAGTCTTGTAACACAAGCCATTCATATTCAGGTTACTCCCAGAATTTTACTGCATTTACATTTGTATCACCCTTGGACATATTGAGCAAATTTGGCCAGTTTGGTCTTGCAGTCAGGGGCATGGTTCATTAACATAACTCTAGTTCCTGCGATGGGACCTGGTTTAGGACTGCACAGGCCACTTATCACCATGATATTGGCTATGAAGACTGAATGCTTCATTTCCAAAAGAAGGAAAGGTTTGCAACAAGTGGGTGGTTTAAAATTAAAGCTGGGGACAATCAGGAGATGTTAGGTGCTCTGTGGGTATACAAGAACATAATCCCAATCCTCAAAAAGTGTCGGTACGCCAGACATAGGCTCGGAGTTCCGTGTAGGATCTAAGTTCTTTATTTTGTGGTATTGTTGCTTTAAACTTGTTTATATATTCCACAGCCTTAATGGCCTTACACTGTTTTCTCATGTCCCTTTTTATATACCCATTCACAGTCACCTCCCCAGCTTTTGGGAGTTCCATCTGCTATATCTCTATCCCCCAATCACATGCAGAATTTCTTCAACTAGCCAGTAAGGTAGCTTTCCATTCTTTAATTAACAATGAATTAATGCAGCCATGTTTTAAATTAACCATGAGGCAATGGGACAGGTCACTGACAATGTGTAAAGGGATAAAAACAAGCGATCCCGCCAAATAATTTTGATTTGGGCTAATATAATTGATTATTATAAATATTATAAAATATCATTATAAAATAATAAATAAAATAATCATTATCTGTAATTCAGGGTGGGAACCCAACAAGTGACTAAGACATTTTAAAAACTGTGCTCTGCTGCTTTATTCTTCTTATTGCATCATTCTCTTCCCTTCTGTACTTGATCTCCTTGCCTCTATTTTCATTTTTACCTTATTTAACCAATTTATGTTTGTCTAACTTTAAAGCCTGTTCCTAACAATACATTTTGGAATCTTGATTGTCATAATCTGACAGCTAGTTTTAGGATTTGAATTTTCAGCTAATCAAAAATTGCAAGAGGAGAATAACTAAATAGGTGATTTGTCTCATTCACTTGTCCTGGTCACTGTATCATATGGCTGTGACATTATGGAGCCCGCTAACTCCATGGCAATGGGGCAGTGATGCTACAAAAGAAACAGTGATTGATTTACCACCCTGTTCCTCGATATGTTTGGCTATCCCTATTGTCCAAAGGGTGCAATGCTGGGTGTCAGCAGTGCCTGCTTAAGTCAGCAGGCGTCCTTTTTCATTTGTTAGGGACACCTAATGATATGGATAGAATTCAGTTTGGATTTTGTTTTTGGCGAGAGCACTGAGTGGAGTAGTACCAAGCATACTTTATGCATTACTGAGTGGGGATCCAGCTGAAGAAGAGTCCGGAAAAGAAGCTTTCATTTATTTTGTGGACATTGGAGGATCAACAGAGCTAAGTTTTCTTTGTCTTGTTTTGAGAGCAGATCTCCTCTGTGGTGATGGTCATTATTTTTACAATATATACCTGAATAACATGCAACATTTTATTTTGGAAATTCATTTATTCAGTATTTAATATTGAAAATGTAAAATGTATACAGTTCCCAACTTTGAAATCCTCTATACTTATCTGGTTTTAGTCCCTTAATTTAAATCCAAGATGAGGATTCTTAAGTGGTCCTGACCAGTCATTGCCCATTTCCAATGCAAAGGTCATGAAATAACTGGAGCTGCCTTAAAAGGTCTTGTATATTCAAATGAAAAAAAAACTCCTCATGCACGAATAATGGCCAAATCCAAAGACACAGATATTAACCATAGGATATTAATTTTGTTTGATGATTTATCACAACCTAATGTTGAACTGAAACTTCAATTGTCATTGCGGGAGGGGCCTATTCCCAGAACCTGTGCCGCTGCAGTCACCTGGGCCACCTTCCAGTTTATATGGAGTTCAAAGATGGACTGGGTCCGAAGGGACTTGCTGTTTTTTTTATTTCAGCAGTTTTTTTTTATTTCAAAAATATATTTTATTCATAAAATACTTTGATGATCTGTACAACTGGACATGCCATACATATGTAAACATTCCATTTGTTTGCATACCAAAAACAGAGTAATCATTCCTATTTACAGGTCTGTACGATTACATTTTATTGCTGAGGTGTCAGCAGAGCCCAAATGACTGCACGGGCCCCCTGTTCTTCGTTAGGCAGGCAGATGTTACATGGTGGTCTTTCCCCACTGCGCCTTAGCGGCAGCTGCCCCAAGCTTCAGCGCGTCCCTCAACCCGTAGTCCTGGACCTTGGAATGTCAGTCAGGGTCAACTCCTTCAGCTGGAAGATCAACAGGTTTCGGACCACCAGAGAGCGTCCTTCACCAAGTTGTTGATCCTCCAGGCACAGTTGATGTTCGTCTCGGTGTGCGTCCCGGGGAACAGGCCGTAGAGCATGGAGACCCGCGTCACGGCGCTGCTCGGGATGAACCTCGACAAACACCACTGCTTTCCTCTCCAGACTTCCTCTGCGTAGGCACATTCCAGAAGGAGGTGTGTGACAGTCTCGTCCCCCCCGCAGCCGCTTCTAGGGCAGCGTGCGGTGCGGCTGAGAGTCCGGGTGTGCATAAAGGATCTCACAGGCAGAGCCCTTCTCACCATCAGCCAAGCCATGTCTTGGTGCTTGTTGGAAAGTTCTGGCGATGAGGCATTCTGCCAAATGGCTTTGACAGTCTGCTCAGGGAACCGCTCGATAGGATCTGCCCTCTCCTTTTCCCGAAGGCTCTCAAAGACACTACGTGCTGACCACTTCCTGATGGACTTGTGGTCAAAGGTGTTTTTCTTCATAAACTTCTCCACGAAGGACAGGTGATACGGAACGGTCCAACTACTCTGAGCGTTCCTCGGCAGCGAGGCCAGGCCCATCCTTCGCAACACCGGGGATAGGTAGAACCTCAGTACGTAGTGACACTTGGTGTTTGCGTACCGGGGATCCACGCACAGCTTGATGCAGCCACACACAAAGGTGGCCATCAGGGTGAGGGTGGCATTGGGTGTATTTTTTCCCCCGTTGCCCGGATCTTTGTACAGCAAGTCCCTTCGGACCCAGTCCATCTTTGAACTCCATATAAACTGGAAGATGGCCCAGGTGACTGCAGCGGCACAGGTTCTGGGAATAGGCCAGACCTGTGCCACGTATAATAGCAATGACAGTGCCTCACACCTGATGACCAGGTTTTTCCCCGCGATGGAGAGCGACCGTAGCTTCCAACTGCCCAGTTTCTGCCTCACTTTGCTGATACGCTCCTCCCAAGACTTGGCGCATGCCCCAGCCCCCCCCCGAACCAAACACCCAGCACCTTCAGGTGGTCGGTCCTGACGGTGAAGGGGATCGAGGATTGGTCGGCCCAGTTCCTGAAGAGCATGACCTCGCTCTTGCCTCGGTTTACTTTGGCCCCTGAGGCCCGTTCGAACTGGTCACATATGCACATGGGTCTGCGCACGGACAGCGGATCCGAGCAGAAAACGGCGACGTCATCCATGTACAGGGAGGCCTTAACCTGCAGGCCTCCGCTGCCAGGAATAGTCACCCCTCTCAGGCTCGCATCCTTCCTGATGGACTCGGCAAATGGCTCTATGCAGCACACAAACAAGGCAGGAGAGAGAGGGCAGCCCTGCCTGACTCCAGATCTGACTGGGAAGCTATCTGATTCCCACCCATTGATTGAGACTGCACTGACAATGTCAGCGTAGAGCAGTCTGATCCAATTGCAGATTCCCTCCCCAAAGCCCATTTTGGAGAGAACATCTCTCATATACCTGTGTGATATCCTGTCAAAGGCTTTCTCCTGGTCCAGGCTGATCAGGCAGGTGTCCAACCCTTCTGTCCTGCACGTAGGTGATCGTATCCCTGAGGAGTGCGAGACTCTCAGCGATCTTCCTGCCCGGCACAGCACAGGTTTGTTCAGGGTGAATCACCGACCCCAGAGCAGACCTGACTCAGTTGGCGATTACCTTTGACAGAATTTTGTAATCCGCATTCAACAGTGAGATTGGTCTCCAATTTTTGAGTTCTTCCCTCTCCCCCTTCTGCTTGTAGACGAGGGTGATGATGCCTTTCCTCATGGATTCACTCATGGTACCTGCCCGAAGCATACAGATGTGCACCTCCAGCAGGTCCTGGCTAATCATGTCCCACAGAACGGAATAGAGCTCGACCGGTAAGCCGTCGCTTCCAGGAGTTTTATGCTTTTCGAAGGACTCGAGGGCCTTGGTCAGCTCGTCCAGAGATAGCGGCTGGTCCAGCCTCTCCCGTGTTCTGTCCTCTAAGACCTCCGTGATAGAGAACAGGAACGACTGGGAGGCCGTGCTGTTGGTCGGCTTCGCGTCGTACAGACTGGCAGAGAAGGATTTACTGATCCTCATGACGTCAGCCTGAGATGACGTTATCGAGCCATCTTCTTCCTTCAGGCTGCTGAGCACAGAGCTCTCTTTGTGTACCTTCTGGAAGAAGAAACGTGAGCACATCTCGTCCTGCTCCACCGAGCGGACCCTGGACCGGAAGATTATCCTGGAGGCCTCCGAAGCAAAGAGCGAGGCTTGCTGGCCCTTCACCTCCTTGAGGTCCTCCGTGACATCCACCCCCATCGTCTGCAGCAGGAGCAGGTTCTGCATACTTTCCTGGAGCTGGGACAGTTTTCCCCGCCTCTCTCTCACCTCCTGAACACCTTTGAGGATGAAGAACCTCTTGATGTTTCCTTTTACTGTTTCCCACCAGTCCGCTGGGGACTCAAAGAGGGGCTTCACGGTTCTCCAACCTGCATAGTCCCTCTTGAGCTCCTCAATGTTTCCCAGGGTCAACAGCTTTGTGTTCAGCTTCCACGTTCCCTTACCAGCCCGCTGCTCGTCCTGTAGGTGACAGTCGGCCAGTGGGAATAAAACACAGCAGTCTTAAAATTAAGTGGAAACAAACGAGTCCGAAACAAAAAAAAAGCTTATAATATTGTTTTCCTCCATATTAAACTGATTTGAAATTGAATAAGGTTGGCTTTCATGTAAGGTTAAAAGAGATTGGTTAGAAACTGACAGTAGGGCAGTCATGACCTGTAAAAAGAATAGCAGTTAACATTTTATTTCAAAACAACTGAAGGGTCCTTAACCTTAAAAGAAATCATGTTAAATTTCCAAAATGCAAATCAGATTCAAAACAGTCCTGGATCTTGAACTCCAGGGAACAAAGGACAAACATTCAATCACCAACAAACAAATGTGTATTCAAACCGAATCACAAAGGGTTAATCTTTGTACGAGTTTTAGGGCTTTCTCTGCCTCTCTCTCTCCCTCTGTCTCTCACACAGACACACACACACCATATCTCAGTCTTTAGTACAGTAGGGCAGTCATGACCTGTAAAAAGAACAGGAGTTAATATTTTATTTCATAATCACTGAGGAATTGATGGCCGGAGTTCATGACCCCACACTGTGTGAAGGTTGGTGTGAAGTGAGGCCAGTGTGTTGGAGCTTGGGCTCCTGCCTCAGGCCCAGGTGAAGGAGCCTGTTCAACAATCTGCACATTGTCCTTTTTCTCTTTCTGATCACAGACTTTTTGATATTGTTTAACAAGCTAATGACATACATGCATCATTGTTGTCTATGGCTGGAATAATTTAATATCATGGTTCTCGTTTTTAATGGACACACTCTCATGATAATACAGTTTTCAATATTTCTCTCCCCTTATGTGTAATTGAGACATTTGCAAATGAGGACAGTGCGTCTTCAACACCGAGTGAAGGGCTGGCTGGGTGTTTGAATTCTCATCTCACTATCGTCTAGCTTTCAAAGAAAAGGCTGTAGTATTTGTTGCTATATTTGAAATGAGATTGCACCCAGGTTTTATAAATATTATGTTTAGAATTGATTTTTGGAATGCTAATCGGCAATAAAAATATCCTGTTCGGTTTTGGAGGTCAGTAGTTGTGTTTGTTCCCTGGGATACTGAGAGTTTACACAACACGCCATTTGCCTGTGACCCAGTTGTTGGCTGAAGCCTCTGGTTGTTCGGTGAGTCCAAGCCATTGTCTTGCTCTCTGCAGTTATACCAACAACTTGGTTTCTCAGTGTGAGCCTGGAGACCACTGCGTGGTGACTTCCTGTTCCACTGTCGGTGTTTAAAGCAAATGGGAACTGTCAAGGTTAATCCCATCATGAACGTCAGAACATTATATTCAGCTGGAACTACCTCCATTGACTCATTTCTTTGGCCAACATTGCAGTAAAAGCAAATCTCTCCCTTGCCAGCACAAAGAGAAAGTGCCCGTCAGATTTCCTTGTGTGTGATGGTTTAGCTCAATAGGAGCAGCACTGGTAGATTATGCTGTATCAGCCTGGACAGAAACCTGGGCAAGCTCCAAATGAAAGGATGACCTTCAATGGATCTGCTGTGATAGGAAATATGGAATTGGAATACTTGTTAGTGAATCACCTCGTAAACTGTGAAAATATAAAACAATCTAATTTCCCAGAAACATACATCACAGCACATTGAGAAAGTGGGGAACAAGCGATTCCTGACCTCCCCACCCTGAGGAGTGTCACTGTTTGGGGAGCAACGCAGTTCCAGTCCCCTTTCCCTCCCCAGGTGGTGTCGCTGTTACTGTCTCCTCTCCCACTTTGGGGAGCGTTGCTGTTGCTGTTCCCACTCTTTGAGGGGTCTCCCTTTTAATGCTCTCTCTCCCTTGCTGGGAGTATTCTTTCTGTCTGAGGATGTTATTGCTTCTCCCTCCCCTCTCAGTTTGGTCATAAGACCATAAGACCATAAGACCATAAGACCTAGGAGCGGAAGTAAGGCCATTCGGCCCGTCGAGTCCACTCCGCCATTCAATCATGGCTGATGGGCATTTCAATTCCACTTACCCGCATTCTCCCCGTAGCCCTAATTCCTTGTGACATCAAGAATTTATCAATTTCTGCCTTGAAGACATTTAGGGTCCTGGCCTCCACTGCACTCTGTGGCAATGAATTCCACAGGCCCACCACTCTCTGGCTGAAGAAATGTCTCCGCATTTCTGTTCTGAATTTACCCCCTCTAATTCTAAGGCTGTGTCCGCGGGTCCTGGTCTCCTCGCCTAACGGAAGCAATTTCCTAGCATCTACCCTTTCCAAGCCATGTATTATCTTGTAAGTTTCTATTAGATCTCCCCTTAATCTTCTAAACTCCAATGAATACAATCACAGGATCCTCAGCCGTTCCTCGTATGTTTGACCTACCATTCCAGGGATCATCCGTGTGAATCTCCGCTGGACACGCTCCAGTGCCAGTATGTCCTTCCTGAGGTGTGGGGATCAAAACTGGACACAGTACTCCAAATGGGGCCTAACCAGAGCTTTATAAAGTCTCAGTAGCACAACAGTGCTTTTTATATTCCAACCCCCTTGAGACAATTGACAACATTGCATTAGCTTTCTTAATCATGAACTCAACCTGCATGTTTACCTTTAGAGAATCCTCAACTAGCACTCCCAGATCCCTCTGTACTTTGGCTTTACAAATTTTCTCACCATTTAGAAAGTAATCCATGCTTCTATTCTTTTTCCCAAAGTGCAAGACCTCACATTTGCTCACATTGAATTCCATCAACCATTTCCTGGACCACTCCTCCAAACTATCTAGACCCTTCTGCAGCCTCCCCACCTCCTCAGTACTACCTGCCTGTCCACCTAACTTTGTGTCATCGGCAAACCTCGCAAGAATGTCCCCAGTCCCTTCATCCAGATCATTAATATATAATGTGAACAGCTGCGGCCTCAACACTGAACCCTGCGGGACACCACTTGTCACCGGCTGCCATTCCGAAAAAGAACCTTTTATCCCAACTCTCTGCCTCCTGTCAGACAGCCAATCCTCTATCCATACCAGTAGCTCACCTCGAACACCATGGGCTCTCACCTTGCTCAGCAGCCTCCCATGTGGCACCTTATCAAAGGCCTTTTGGAAGTCTAGGTAGACCACATCCACTGGGTTTCCCCGGTCTAACCTACTTGTCACCTCTTCAAAGAACTCCAACAGGTTTGTCAGGACGACTTCCCCTTACTAAATCCATGTTGACTTGTTTTAATCCAACCCTGCTCTTCCAAGAATTTGGAAACCTCATCCTTAATGATGGATTCTAAAATTTTACCAACAACCGAGGTTAGGCTAATTGGCCTATAATTTTCCATCTTTTGCCTTGATCCTTTCTTGAACAAGGGGGTTACAACAGCGATCTTCCAATCATCTGGGACTTTCCCGGACTCCAGTGACTTTTGAAAGATCTCAACCAACGCCTCCGCTATTTCCTCAGCCACCTCTGTCAGAACTCTAGGATGTAACCCATGAGGGCCAGGAGATTTATCAATTTTAAGACCTTTTAGCTTTTCTAGCACTTTCTCTTTTGTAATGACAACCAAATTCAACTCAGCCCCCTGACTCCCTTTAATTGTTAGGATATTACTCATGTCTTCCACTGTGAAGACTGATGCAAAGTACTTATTCAGTTCTCCTGCTATTTCCTTATCTCCCATCACTAGGCTTCCAGCATCAGTTTGAAGTGGCCCAATGTCTACTCTTGCCTGTCGTTTGTTTCTTATGTATTGAAAGAAACTTTTACTATCATTTCTAATATTACTGGCTAGCCTACCTTCATATTTGATCCTCTCCTTCCTTATTTCTCTCTTTGTTATCCTCTGTTTGTTTTTGTAGCCTTCCCAATCTTCTGATTTCCCAGTGCTCTTGGCCACTTTATAGGCTCTCTCTTTTTCTTTGATAGATTTCCTGACTTCCTTTGTCAGCCATGGCTGTCTAAGCCCTCCCCAGATAATCTTTCTCTTCTTGGGGATGAACCTCTGTAGTGTCCTCAATTTTACCCATAAACTCCCGCCATTTTTGCTCTACTGTCTTCCCTGCTAGGCTCTGCTTCCAGTCTATTTTCGTCAGTTCCTCTCTCATGCCCTCATAGTTATCTTTATTTAACTGTAACACCATTACATCCGATTTTGCCTCCTCTCTTTCAAACTGCAGACTGAACTCTACCATATTATGATCGCTGCTTCCTAAGTGTTCCCTTACTTTAAGATTTTTTATAAAGTCTGGTTCATTACATAGCACTAGGTCCAGAATAGCCTGCTCCCTTGTGGGCTCCATGACAAGCTGTTCCAAAAAGCCATCCTGTAAGCATTCCATGAATTCCCTTTCTTTGGATCCACTGGCAACATTATTTACACAGTCCACCTGCATATTGAAGTCTCCCATGATCACTGTGACCTTGCCTTTCTGACATGCCTTCTCTATTTCCTGGTACATGTTGCGCCCCTGGTCCTGACCACTGTTAGGAGATCTGTACATAACTCCCACTATGGTTTTTTTTGCCTTTGTGGTTCCTCAATTCCATCCACACAGACTCCACACCATCCGACGCTATGTCATTCAGCACCATAGATTTAATTTTGTTCTTAACTAACAAGGCAACCCCACCCCCTCTGCCCACCTCCCTGTCTTTTCGATAAGTTGAAAACCCTTGGATTTTTAAACTGCCAGTCCTGACCCCCCTGTTACCACGTCTCTGTGATGCCTACCACATCATAATCATTCACGATGATCTGTCTGGGCCCGGAACAAAAGCGCAAACAAACTGGAGGCAACTCAGATCAAGTCACAATGAGAGTGTCATTGACCTTCACACTCAATGTTGCCAAAGAGGACATTCTCCCAGAGATTAATGATTCATTCGAGATTTTAAACAAGAGACTGAGATTGTGAGGGGTGTGGTAGAACAAACACCCACTACTCTAAGAAAATTACCAGGAGATGCAGAAAATCCTTCATGAAGTTAATTGCAAATACAAGCTGTGGCAATCAAAAACTGTCTTTCCTGTCTGCCCACCCTCCTCCTGGAGTCTCTCCAGCTTATACTTTCCTAGTTTCTACACTAATCTGATGGCATTAGCATAACCAATCATACGAGCTTGCTTTGTCTCTCTAAACTAATCATCGTCTGACACACTGGTCTACCACTTACACTTAACCTATCACATTAACACCACTATCGTCTTTAGCATTAGCTCATCTATCGTGTGATTTAACTAGCCTATCAGAGTGTGCTACCATTATCTGTTACCTAAGCCCTGTAACATGATCCTACGTATGCATTACTCCACTAAGTTAATGACATAACTGCCAAATTAACTTCTATATATTCCATACTAGTTACTTTATTTCCTAGACTCGCAGCCCGAAGTTTGCACCACTGCATTTATAGTATCTATGAGCTCCTCCAAACAAACGATTGTGCAGGCATATGCATTGTTGCAACAAATAGCTTATTTATGTCTTTAATGGATGGAAACCTGATGTTCTTACCTACTCTGACTTACAGTGGTTCAGATTCCTTTCTACATAGGTCATCCTTGATTCTGTCAGCAATATCTGATTTGCTAGATTTCCACCCCCCTCCAAAAAAAAGCCAAATACTTTGTTTACCGACAAGAAGGAAACATACAGATCTACAATGGAAAGGTGCTTCATGTTTGATGCTGTTCTGGAGCCTGCTTTGTGATGAGTTCATGGTTTTTGCATTTGCTAACCTATTTCTACTGTTATTCATATGGAATTATTCTTCTGGTGGCTGATTCATTTAAAATGAATTCATATAAATGGAGAGGCTGAGCTCAGCAGGTAATAGCGAAGTCAAAGTGCTGTTGGCCTTTACTTCAAAGGGAGCAGTGTGTAAAAATAGAGAGGTCTTGCTAAAATTATACCTAAAATCAAACCTAAAGTACCATGAAGAGTTTGATCTCCTTATCTGAGGAAAAATATACTGGTATTTGAGATAATCCAGAGAAAGTTCACTGTTAATTCTGTGTATGGAGGGATTTTCTTATGACAGGTTGAATACATTAGACTCGTATTGATTGGAGTTTAAAAGAATGAGAGGGAACCTGATTGAAACATAAGGAATTCTTAGAAGACTTGACAGGGTAGATGCTGAGAGAGTGTTTCACCTTTGTGATAAAGTCTAGGGCCAGAGGCCATAAACTCGGAGTAAGGGGTTGCTCATTTGAAACCAGTTAGGAGGAGTTTCTTCTCAGGGTCGTGAATCTGTGGAATTCTTTACCACAAGATTGTCAGGGCTGGGAAGCTAAACATATTCAAAGCTAAAATGAATTTTTGTTCAGTAAGAAAATAGAAGGTTATGTGAATAGGCAGGAAAGGGGAGTTGCAGATTATGAGATAACCCATAAGCTTATTGAAAGGTGGAATGAACTTGGGCTGAATGGTCTGTTTTAGAGCTGCGGAACCTTTTCATGTTGGAAGGCCGCATTATGTTAGTTGTAATCTAATAAGGCTTCATCCAAGAAACTACAATTGTATAAATGTTGAGACGGTTAGACTGTGTAACTATTCTCAAATTTCACTTCAAATGGAAAGCCACATGCACTGTTGTCATCAGTTATAAACACTGGTGTACTGGATACACACAGGCTCTCGCCAATCAGCCTCGGGCGGAAGTGGCTCCAGTCAGGCAGGGAAGATAACGTACAGTCTAGAGTCGCATCTTAAGTAAATCATGAGCATAGCAGGTGTCGAAATAGCCCTTATGACTTACCAATTTTTTAATTGTGGCAGTCAGTCTGTGAGGATTATTTTGCTGAATTTTCTTTTACTCTCTGGTATTTTAAATACATTCATGTTAAGATTAAAATAAAATAATAATGGATGAAAAAAATTAATAAAAAAATACAAGATTTGTTCTGCAAAATTTGGATTCATTCAAAAGGCCACACACAATGGCCTAGAAGGCCACAGGTTCCCCACCCCTGGTCTGTTTATTCTATGTCTTATTATCTTTTGGTCATTCATGACACAAGTATCGCAAGCATCGCAGCATTTATTACTCTTCATTGATCATGGTTCGTAATGTGGTGAGTTTTGAATTGCAGTCAGAGTGAACTTTGCAGATGTTTGACCCAGTGACAGCAAAGGAATGTCTTTATAATTCCACGTTTCGGTGGTACATGGTTTGGAGGGGAGCTCCAATGTACTTGTTATCTTTGCTTTCATAGGTGGAGGTCAGGAATTTGGATAGTGTTGAGACACAAGCCTTGATAGGTTGCTGAACTGCTGGTATTGTGCAACAGTGACTGAGGAATATTAAAGGCTGTATATTGGGTGCCATTCACCCTGGCTGTATTGTCCTTGATTTCAACTTCTTGAAATGTTTTTGAAATAATTCCTGTTTTTCTGCAGGCAATACATCTCAAAAACAATCACATTTGTTTCAACAAAACGTAGTAGACAATATATTTTGGTCCAAGGAAGGACTGGACGTCTTGGCAATAATCTGAATTTGTATCTGGAATTTTAATGGATCTGTCAACATGGAAAATAGTGAATTCGTTTTTTAAGAATATTGTGTGTTTTACTTTTGTTGTGGAAGTTTTCAGCAACTGCGTTGCACATTATCAAAATGTGAGCAGAGTTTTCAGAGCAGATTGTAGGATGTGGGTTGGACTGAAGCTTTCTCAGTGAGAGGAAAGTATTAATAGAAAAACTATTTTTTTCAGTTTTCAACCAAACAGGGGAAAACCTCAAAGAAGGGCTATGTAATTGGAAGAGCATTGAGTTGTCAGTGTGGCAGAGGGATTTACTGTACTCAGTACCTTCTTCCCCAAGCTGCATTCATCCAGACATCCTGATGTGTAAACAAAACAGAAATTTCTTAAACTCTAGCAGGTCTGGCAGCATCTATGAAGAGA
This sequence comes from Chiloscyllium plagiosum, assembly GCF_037043375.1. NCBI lineage: Eukaryota > Metazoa > Chordata > Chondrichthyes > Orectolobiformes > Hemiscylliidae > Chiloscyllium > Chiloscyllium plagiosum. The sequence continues at coordinate 109,128,383 of NW_028270147.1, read as the reverse complement.
AAGCAGAGTTAATCCCTTCTCAAGCATCCTGACTTGTACTTTTTGCATCAGACTTTGCCGAGTCAGGAGGTAAATTACTTCGCACAGAGTTTCCAGCCTCTGATGTTATCCTGTAAACCTTGCTTATTTGGCTAATCCAGTTCCATTTCTGGTAAATGGTGACATCCTCCAGGATACTGTTAGTGGGATTCAATGATGGTAATGTCGTGAATGATGAGGAGAGATGACTGGATCCTATGTTTTGGTCATTGTCTGGCACTGTTTGTCACCAATGTTATTTCCAACCTATCAGCCCAAGACTTCTTGAATGCTGTTCAGGTTTTACTGATAGTGACTCGGAATACAGCTGAGGGATTATGAATGGGATTCAACAGTGTGCAGTCATGAATCATCCCAATTTCTGACCTTATGGAGAAAAGGACTCTGAAGATGATTGGATCTTGGACAATGCCCTTGGACAATGAGGTGTTTGAACCTGCAATAGGCACAACTATTTCCTGATTCCATTGGCTTCAATTTTTCTCACACTCCTTGATACCATACTTCGCCAAAAGCTCCCTGAATGTCGGCCCAATTATTGGATGTAATGAGGATTGGAGCTGAATGGCCCTGACAGAAGCCAAACTGGGCATCAGTCAGCGTTTTATTGGGGAATGTATTTCTCCATTGCATTGTTAATGATGATCAACCATTTTGCTGAAGATTAAGCATAGACAGATGGAGCAATGTTTGAATAGTTTGGATATTCCTCCATTTTGAGGGCAGGATTTACCTGGGTAAATTTACACATTGTTAGTAGTTGTCAGTGTTGTTGCTGCATTTAAACAGACTGCCAAGGGATATGACTAGTTCTGGAGCACAAACCATCAATCGTATAGTTAATATGTTTTCAAGCCTTATTGCTATTGCTGTGTCCTCTTATCCCTTCATAAGTATCAGAGAAGGATGGAGTTAAGTTGGTTATTTTCCCCATTGGTTTTGTTACTACCTGCTGCAGACCAAGTCTACCAAATTTACCATTTAGGATTTCACCAACCTGGCCATTAGTGCTGCTATGAATGTATGTTTGGTGATGAAAATTGAAGTCATGTACTTAGAGTACATTCTGAGCCCTTGCCACCCTCACTACTTCCTCAAAGTGGCGTTCAACATGGAATACTGATTCACCAGTTAGGGGGTGGTGGTAATCAGCAGGAAGTTGGCCATGGTTGACCTGATGCCCTCAGACTTTATAGAATCTGAAGTCAATATTGAAGTATCCCAGAGCAACTCACTCCCAATTGTATGATACTGCCGCTACCTCTGCTGAGTCTATTCTGCTAAGGAGGAGTGTGCAACGTTGGCTATAAATTGGGTGTGACTATGTCAGGCTGAAACTTGAGTGTTCTGTGGAGCAATTAGACACAATCCCTGAATATGAGTAAGGAGAACTTTGCAGAGTCGTCTGGGCTGGATATATTGCTGTTATTTCTGGTTCCTTGATTGTTATCACATTGTGTGTTTGGTTTTATTATTTACCTTCCCCAGCAGTTTATGGAAGAACTAGGTGGCTTACTTGAGTGCTTCTCCTTCATCAAGTGGTTGTCAAGCACAATCATAAGACACAGGATCTTATGATCCTGGTCTACAGCTACCTGATGAAGGAGCAGCACTCTGAAAGCTCGTACTTCCAAATAAACCTGTTGGACTATAATCTGGTGTTGTATGTTTTTTAACTCTGTAGAATTTCAGCAATGTTTGGAGAGGAGTATCTTTTGGTTGTCGTGTACTGATGGTGTTTCACCTCTGGTTTTCTTCAGTTTCTTCCTGTCAACTGATGTAAATTTCAGTCTCAGCAGTCCACTGGTTTCCTCATTCTGTTGCAGTATTTAGAGTTCTCAGACATGTGCAGTTTTGGCGAGGTTTCACTTAACAGACAGTCATCCCGATAAGATGGGCCACCTTTTTGAACAGCAGTGGCCCTTGTAATGGTGGTAGGTGATTTGGGATTAAATAGAGCTACCAGTGATGAAGGAGCAAGTCAGATAGTGTGTGTGGAGGTGATGGGCCTAAGGTGCTGACTCATTTGTAGTGTCAGAAGTATCTTTGAAGTTTTCAAGTTGGCAGGGTTACTGTTTGAAAATGTCAAACTGTATCTGAACCCAGAAGTGTCTAGAAAATGAAATGTGCCGTCATAACCTTTTTAATGTAGAAAGATGATTATTCCTGTAAGGTGTTGACCCTGACCTCAATTTCTTTCTCTTGGAATGGAAATTTATTTTCTCAATTTTCTTCCCTGTTCTCCCTATTCTGACTGAGAATTTGGCCAAGTAATCACTTTTTATTTCTGAGCCTTTATCATGTGTTGCCGGGCAAATTAGAGAAGGAATCACAGGGCTGATCCATCCCACTTGAGTGCACTTGGCAAAGGGGAATCACTGGATGGATTTTCTTCCCTTTTCTGTCTAAGTTGAAGCCATTCCCTCCAGCTTGGAGATTGATCACTTCCAGAACACTTCAGCTCGTGGTGTGCAACAATGTCACAGTGTTGTGTGTAACCGTATAACAGGGACTGTGTCTGTTGTCTAGTATTGATCTGTGCAACTTCAGAAAAGAAAAGAAAACTTGTTTTAAATGGCACTGTTTACAATCATGGAACATTCTTTATGTGGCTTACAGTCAGTGAACACTTTGTAGTTTATGAAATAGCAAATGCAAAATACAATTTGAGCATGTTTGGTTCATCAAAACAGCAAATTGTTGAATAGGATAATCTGTTGAAATAAATATTGGCCAGAATGCTGAGGTCTTCTGCATCCGTCTCCTCTGAAGGACACCATCTGCAACATAGTGCAGTACTCCCTCAGTACTGGACAGGTCATTCTGCTATAACATGCATTTCATTAACACAAATTTGACAAATTGGGGACACTGTTTCTAAAGCACGAACTCTGAAAACGTCTGTTGGCTGCAACCCGATTACATCGCGAAGACTTTAAATGCTGTTTCTAAAATGTGATTTTCCGATATCATGGGGGTTGGACAGCAAAGCAACCATTGTGTTATGGAAGAACTACTTGGAGTGAAATGTCTGCCTGAGAGATCTGCTCAAATCTCTGGTGGGATTTGAACCTACAATCTACTGTCTCAGGCTACACAACTGCTATCTGGTCAGTGACGGCCCTTTCTTGCTCTTTAAATAAGTGGCACAATTGTGACGAAATACCCTTTTGGTGTAGTCTGCACATGATATGATATTTCTCCCATTCTGATCCTCTTTATTTGTCTAAATCAATTCAGAACCAGCTCATTTCCTGAATTATCAACCCTTCCACACATTCCCATGAAGACCTCAATTGATAGAGAACAGCAAAAGACCAAGCAGATTATCAGACTTTATTGTTTAAAAATTAAACTTCTTTGATTTATAGGATAGTTGATTAATCTACATGCAGAGGAGCCTCGATTATCTGGCATTCGATTATCAGAATTTCGGATCATCCGAAGTAGATCGTAAGATCCCGATGCTTGGCTAAACTGTATTACCCGGCATTCAATTATCCAAACAAAACACTCTGCCCATGTCGCTCGGGTAATCAAGGTTCCTCTGTAAATTGTTCCATTGTTTCAATGTTGTGCTTCCTTGTGAATCTACATTATTACCTGAAAAGCACATGGCTGTTCTGGCTCGTGTTTAATTGTTTGCAGTGAACAGTACGTTCACGACAACATTAAGTGTCCCAAACTAATTGTCATCAAAGTGATTTACCTTTCTCCTTCAGTTATTTTTTAAAAACTGGAACTTTCATTAAACCTTCAGAGTAGTCATAGCATATAACCGTGTGTCAGCTGTTTTCTAGTTCCTGATGAGAAACATTTCTGCCATGACACAAGCCAACCTCTGAGCTTACAGTCACGTTCAAATAAATGTTTGTTCGAACCATTCTTTGTTTCTGTATCAAAGGCATTTGCTATAACAGGCAATAATATTGGAAGAGCTCATTTATCCACCATTTTCCAAGGATGGGTAATGGAGGCATATAAGGGACATTGACCTGCCAGACACAAACTGGGCATTTGTGTCTGAGCATAAGTTGGACTTTCTCTGCAGATTGCAGCTGCAGTAACATATCCCTATCGTGACCTTTTACCACCTGCTGTAGTTGCTTTATCAAACTCCCTGTTCAGTTATGAATATTTCACGTTCGGAAAAGATTTCTGTGCTGTGGATCTCTGTGACTATTGGACTCTTTGTGACACTCTGTGACAATCTATTTCTCTCTGTGACTCTCTGTGACTCTGTCTCAAACATAATGAGAAATGCCACAATGTATTTATTGCACATTTCTGATAAATAATTTGTCTTGTGGAAAGGGAACATGCATTTAGCGTGAAGTGAACTGGTAGAGTTGTGAAAAGAGGTCTGTAATGTAAGAAAAAAATGTCAATCATGGTTTAATTTTACTAACGTCAGTAAATGACTATTAACCATTAATTTACATAAATGGAACATTTACATTGTGAGAAGGAAAAGAGACTAGATAATGTAGGGACCAGGAAATGGGACTTGGCCAGATTAGCAGTTGTTTACTGAATGGTAGAGTCTCAGAAAAACAACCAAATATTTGCAGGGGCAAATATTTGGCCAAAGGACTGTTATAAAGAAAGAAATATTTCCATCTAAATAATGAGTGTTGTGGTTACGGGACATCTCAAAATGGCTCTCTGCCAATGAAGTACTTTTTGAATTCTGGTCATTGGTTCAAGGGAGGTATTATGACGTCGTAGCTCCAATTGTTCTGGCATAATAGTGACTTGATGATCACGATAATCTGGATAATCAGATTCCTCACAAAAACTTGGTTGAATATACAACACAAAAACCAAAAGAGCTGCTGGAAATCTGAAACAAAAACAGAAATTGCTAGAAAAGCTGAGCAGGTCTGGCAGCATCTTTGGACAGAAATCAGTTAACATTTCTGGTTCAGTGATCTTTGTTGTTATGGGACATCTCAAAATGGCTCTCTGCGAATGAGGTATTTTTTGAATTCTGGTCATTGTTCCAAGGTAGGTATTACGATGTCATGGCTCCAATTGTTATGGCATAATAGCCAGGGGAACAAGGACTTGGACTTCTGTTGATGGTTACTGACATTATTTGATTTTGGTTCTGGTGTATACACACACAGATGCTCCTAGTTTGAACCTACTACTTACTACTAGTACATTCCTCACTGAAGCTACATTACCTCTCAGGACTGGAGAACGTCCCACACTTGAGTTTCTGATTGCAAGCTTGTAATGTAATCTAATCTGAATCTGAAAATCTGTGTTGTTGATTATCTTTGCTTTGTTTTTGTTTTAGGTGAGCTGACAAATTGTGGAGTAGAACATCTAACAAGTCAGCCCGACTAAATCAGAGACTGATAAAGAGTCGAAGTACGAGGCAAGGTATAGTGGTGCTGATTTGCAAACTACTCCAGTTAGTTGTAGTGCCTTCAATCATTGTTGTGGTGACTACTGGGTCTAGCCATCAATACTGTGTGGCAGATTAGAGATCATTTGATCCTGTGGCCAAAGAACTGTTATAAAGAAAGAAATATTTACATTTAAATGGTGACTTTTGTGGTTGTGGGACATCTCAAAATGGCTCTCTGCCAATGAAGTATTTTTTGAATTCAGGTCATTGTTACAAGGGATGTATTATGATGTCGTGGCTCTGATTGTTATGACCTAATAGCCAGTTGGTGTTAGTACTGGATAATCAGATCCCCAGCAAAACCTTGATTGAATATACCACACAAAAAACAAAAGAACTGCTGGAAATCTGAAACAAAAAAAAAGAAATTGCTGGAAAGGCTCAGCAGGTCTGGCAGCCTCTGTGGAGAAAAATCCGTTAGCATTTCTGGTCCAGTGATCTTTGTTGTTATGGGACATCTCAAAATGGCTCTCTGCAAATGAGGTATTTTTTGAATTCTGGTCATTGTTCCAAGGGAGTATTATGATGTCGTGTGTCGTGGCTCCAATTGTTATGGAATAAAAGCCGGGAGAACATGGGCTTGGGCTTCTGTTGATGCTTACTGATATTATTTGATTTTGGTTCTGGTGTACACACACAGATGCTCCTAGTTTGATCTTACTACTTAATTCTTTCACATTCCTCACTGAAGCTACATTATCTCTCAGGACTGGAGAACGTCCCACACTGGTGAAGGATTTGTTTGTGCTGTAAGGCTCAACGTTGGTATACAAACCAGATTTCAATTGTTTATACAAAATGTTGTATTTCATTATCATTAAATAATGTTGACTTAATATTTCTGTTTTTGACCAAATTGAAAATCCAAATCCAAAATAAGTATTTGAGTTTCCGATTGCAAACTTGTAATGTAATCTAATCTGAATCTGAAAATCAGTGTTGTTGATTGTCTTTGCTTTGCTTTTGTTTTAGGTGAGCTGACAAGTTGTGGAGTGAAACATCTAATAAGTCAGCCCTACTAAATCAGAGTCTGATAAAGAGTCGAAGTACGAGGCAAGGTATAGTGGTGCTGATTTGCAAACTACTCCAGTTAGTTGTCGTGCCTTCAATCATTGTTGTGGTGACTACTGGGTCTAGTCATCAATACTGTGTGGCAGATTAGAGATCATTTGATCCTATGGCCAAAGGTCTGTTATAAAGAAAGAAATATTTACATTTAAATGGTGACTTTTGTGGTTATGGGACATCTCAAAATGGCTCTCTGCCAATGAAGTATTTTTTGAATTCTGGTCATTGTTTCAAGGAAGGTATTACGGTGTCATCACTCCAACTGTTATGACATAATAGCTAGTTGATGTTACTACTGGATAATCAGATCGCCAGCAAAAACTTGGTTGAATGTACAGCATAAAAACCAAAAGAACTTTGGAAATCTGAAACAAAAATAGAAATTGCTGGAAAAGCTCAGAAGGCCTGGCAACATATTTGGAGAGAAATTCGTTAACACTTCTGGTTCAGTGATCCTTCCTCTGAACACTGAAACATCAACTCTCATTTCTCTCCATGTTGTGAGGAAGAGTCACTGAACCCGAAATGTTAATTGATTTCTCTCTACAGATGCTGCTACTGAGCTTTTCCCGCCATGTCTGTCTTTGAAGACACAGTAAATGTTTTATTAACCAGCACCAATGGGACCAGGAGTGCTGGTTGATCAAATATTCCAGTAGCCAACAAACTGACACAGTCAATGCAAAAACACATGCTAAGTATTAGAAACGTAATGCAGGGGTATACACATTACTTTATTTATAGTATAACTCACTGAAACAAGCATGCACATTTGCCTTAAATAAAACTTAATGGCAGAGTGCCTTCTCACTTGCAGCCTCAACTCACTACTCTGACACCACGAAAATGCAGTAACCTTCGAGTATTTCAGGTGAATAATTTTTGTTGGTTTATCAAGAGCGACAGTTCATAAAGTGCCAGTTAAAATAAAGTTTGCTGACCCATGATTGTTTTTGGCTATCTGGTTGAATTACTAGCGCATGTTGCAGTTCACCATCTACATTGCACAATTCAGTAGTGTGATGGAATACTTTCAACTTGCCTGGATGAGTGCAGGTCTACTAGTACCGAAGATGCTTGACACTATTTGGGACAAAACAGCCCAGGGCTAACACCACATGCACAAACCTTCACTTCCTCCAACTTCAACAATCAGCACCAATCTGTACCATTTACATAATATACTTACAGAAGTTCTCTGAGGCAGACAGGGTGGCACTTTCCAAATCCATTGGCACCTTGAAGGACAAAGGCAGCAGATACATAAGAGCACCAACACCAGCAAGTTGCTATCCAAGCTGCATCCTGTTCCTGATCAGAAATATATCAACGCTTCTTCAGTATTGTTGGTTGGAAATCCTGCAACTCTCTCCCTAATGGCATTGTGGGTTGACCTGCAATAAATGGACTGCAGGCTTCAAATATGTGGTTCACCATATCTTCTCCATGGCATCCAGGGATGGGCAATAGATGCTGGCTCAACCAGAGAGACACTCATCGTGAATAAATCAGTTTATTTCTATTATACAGAAAAATTCCAAAGCTGGACCCATGGTAGAGTCATAGAGGGGTACAGCGCACGAAAGGACTCTGGCTCAAGTCTTCGCTGGTCAAAAGCAGCCACCTGACTATTTTGATCCAATTTTCCAGCACCTGGTCCATTGCCTTGTGTACTTTGATATCTCAGTTGTACATCTAATTATATGTCACAAGGGTTTCTGCTTCTAACACTCTTACACCACTCCCTGATTAAAAACACTTCTCCTATTCCTTTTTAACTTAAATCCATGCCTCCTGATATTGATCACTTCTCCCAAGGGAGAAGGTTTTTTTCCCGTCTACCCTGTTTACGCCCCTCATAATTTTATACATCCTGATCATGTTCTCACTCCATCTCCTCTGCTGTGAGGAATCTGTTAATGAAAGAAATTAGGGAAATTAGTATCTGAAGTTAATATCAGACTTGAGGTTATTGTGCAAAGATGAGTGGCAGGTCAGATGATTGGTCAGAATATAAAGATAGCAGGTAATAACTAAAAGGTTAATCAGGACGAAAAAGTTAATATGGGAGGAACATAGTCAGGCATGCAAAATGGACAGAGTAGCTGGGATGAAGCTATTTCCGCTTGTGAAATAAACAGCGATGGGAGGACATAGATTGACATATTGTGCCAATGAAGCAAGAGTGGTGTGAGGAACAAAATATCTTTTTCATACAGCGAGTTGTTCGGATATGGAATACACTGCATAGAAGTGTGGAGCAGAAAGGTTCAGTTAAGTCATTCAATAAGGCATTGGGTTTTTTTTGGATAGAAATAGTGTGCAGCAATAAAGGAAAAAAGCAGATGTTTGTCAGACACTAAAGCTGGTGAAGGCATGATGGGCTGAATGACCTCTTCCTGCACTGTGAAGTAAAATGAGGTGCTGGTCCTGCAGAAAGTGAGAATGGAGATTAAATAGTAGATAACAAGGGAATGGTAGAGGATTCAAAGAGACATTCCTGGACTAACTGTCAATCAGGTAGTGGAAAGGAGCAGTGGACTTGGTGAAATTACAATCATGAGGGAAACTGATGGAACTCTGCTCTGCCAATGGGGGTGGGTTCATTGAATTTTTTTTACAGAGGTGGTTTATGTTTGCCATGGGAATTGAAGGTAATTGGAGTTCGAATTGGAAACAGAGCAGCCGTGATTATATTGAAAGGTGGAGCAGATTTGAGGTGCCGAATGGGTTGCTTCTCCTATTTCGTTTGCTTAGAAAGATACAGAGAATGTAAACATTATTGAAAGAAGGCAAGTAATTGACGTTTTTCGTCTTGTACTTATTGGGATTAGCTTACCAAAAAATACTAGAATAGTTTTACTCAAGAAACATGATTATGTTGATAAAATGCTGTGCTCACTGATGATTCTAACTTTTTCTGTACAACTTGCCATTACGTGACCAAAGAGCTACAGTAGAGGGCAAGTTGCACACAACTGAGACAACTCCTGAGCTTGTGGAGATCTGGTGGCTCTCACTGTCTTGTTCTCAGACCCAACTGTTTATTTACCGAGAGCCAATCACCTCACTGTTGGCAGGCAGAAGACCCTTGTCATCGATGGGTACTAGTCTGCATACTAATCTTGTTGCTAACCGGATCTTCCCTTGTACACAGACCTTGGCAGCAGCTTATCTGTAAACCTTTCAATATTGCTTGAATCAGCAACTGTGTAAACAGAGCTTAGAATAAGTGTCAGGTAACTTGCTTTCAAAACTTCAGCACTCCATAGTTTTTAAACAGTTTTCTCACTTCAATCCATAATCAAAAATACAGAAAATTGAAACGATCTGGTCTTTACATAGTTTATTTACCAATGTACCACTCCAGGGAAAAAGTGAGGACTGCAGATGCTGGAGACCTGAGTCGAGTGTGTGGTGCTGGAAAAGCACAGCAGGTCGGGCAGCATCCAAGAAGCAGGAGAATGAACATTTCAGGCATAAGCCCTTCATCAGGAATGAGGGCTTATGATGAAGGGCTTATGTCCAAAAGGTCGATTCTCCTGCTTCACGGATGCTGCCTGACCTAAGAATGTCCCTTTTTAATTTGATAAAAAGCCACATTAAAGGTTATGACTGAAAGTAATACCTAATCTTACAAGAGTTTAACATGTTACCATAAATAGGAGATTGGCTGGGAAACAGGAAGAGAGTCGGCATAAATGGGTCTTTTTCAGGTTGGCAGAATGTAACAAGTGGTGTGCCAAAGGGCTCGGTGCTGCGTCTCAACTGCTTACGATTTATAAAATGACTTGGATGAAGGGATGGAAGATAAGTTGCCAAATTTACTGACAACACAAGGAGAAAAGTAGGCTGTGAAGCAAACATGGGGTTGCAAAAAAGTTACCAGGAGTTGAAGTGAGTGGGCAAAGATCTGACTTAGTTGAAATGTGGGAAAAGTGAATTTTTTTCACTTTGGCAAGAAGGATACAAAAGTATATTATCTAATTGGTGGGAGATTGCTGAGCTGTGAGAGAGAGGGATGTGAATGTCCTGGTGCATGATTTTCAAAAGGCTCAAATGCAGTTATAGCAAAAAATTGGGAAAGCTGATAGAATGTTTTAATTTATTGCAAAGGGACTCGAACACAAGGGAGGTTATGCCTCAGTTGTACAGGCCATTGGTGGGATCCCATCTGAAGTGCTGTGTATAGTATTGGTCACCTTATTTAAGGAAGGATGTAAATGTGTTGAAAGCAGTTCAGAGAAGATTTAGCAGCCCTGCAGTGGAGGGTTGCCTTGTGAAGAAAGGTTGCATAGATTGGGCTTGTCTTGCTGGAGGTTAGGAAAATAAAAAGTGACTTGAGAGGCTTTGATAGGATGGATGTAGAGAGGATCCTTCCACTTAATCGAGGCATCTAGAACTGTTTAAAAGTGAGAGGTTGCTGGTTTAAAATGGAAAGATTGGCTCCATATTTTTGAGGGTCATAAGTCTTTGGAGCTCACTTCCTGAAAAAGCAGTGGAAGCAGAGCCCTTGAATATTTTCAAGTCCATGGAGGATGCATTCTTGTAAAGAGGGAATAAAAGGTTATCAGGAATAGGAGGGAATGTGTATTTGGGTTACATTCATGATCGCCATGGTCTTGTTAAACCGTGGAGTAGGCTCAAAGGACCGAATGGCTGATTCTTCTTTGTGTGCAGTTTCCACATGCTGACTTCTTTCATTCCATGCTGTACATTTCTACACATTCTATCTTCTGCATCATAGCCCTGCTTGCTTATCACTCTCTTGTTATTTATCTTCATTCTCTGCCTTAACCCAGTCCTTCAGCTGCAAAATTCCTATGTACAGATTTGTTTGTGGCTCCTGTTTACATTTCCAACTCTTTTCTGCCCTGGCCCCCTCCATATCTCAGGTCATTCTGTCCGCTGAACATTTTAGCTCCATACTTCCCAGTCTCACCCTGACATTTCCTGCTTCTTAACTTCCAAAATCCCTCAAAATATATATTTGACACCCTGCATGTTTTCTAGTTCCCCTTTGATTCCTGCCTGGGTCTATCCTAAGAGTTTTTACTGCAGGAAACAGACTATTTTAACTTGCATTGTGTTTGATTCATTATTTTTCTTTCATCCCAAGTTGCAGTACATAGAAAACAGGCTTGAAGCTATACCCACCACTACTGCAGTGACAGACACAGTGATGGATACGAGGGAAGCTTTGAGCAGTGCTACTCGAAAAATTAGCAGACTGGGTAAGTGGAAGGAATACAAAATAGTTGTTCATGGCAATTAGATCAACAGTTACTCTTGACCTCATGCTGGCCATTATTGATCAGATAAAATTAATAACCCTGGTGAAATTAAGTTAAATGGTCGAGGTTCATGCACTGACATTTTGCAGTGTTTTGAAAGCATTTGCAACAGAAACTGAGGCTATGGAATCTTTTCCTTCTCGCTAATTTATGGAGCTTCTTTAGTAAGACTTAGCAGGCAAAGTCAACCCTCCTGAAGTGGTCATCTCCCGCTCCCATCTGTGTCAACACCTGTTGCCCATTGCAGATTCCCCCAAATGTCTGGTTTATCACTTTGTGCTGGTCCACAGAATTTGAGGAGGTGGACAAGAATTAAATTACCATCTATCTCTTCTATATTCTGACAGCAACAATTTGAGAGAAACTTGTGCTTACTAACCAATCCCATTGATTGTGATAATGGAATGCATGCTCCTTTTTTACTTCTTAAACTTTGTTTCTATTTCTATCAGATGGAAGGTATCTGGAGAATTCTATACCCAGTGCTCCATCTGTCAAATCCAGTAGTCGCAGAAAATCACGGAAGGTCAACACCTCCCGCAGCCCCTTGCGATCTACCACTCTGGAAAGTAACATTATGAAGAGCAGTCAAGTTGAATTCAGAGATCCACTAACTGCAGATAGGTATGACCAGACGTATGTACTTTCTGTCGGTCACTTTCTGTTATCAATTCCTTCAGTTGTGCATATATTAGAAACAACTAATACCTGCTTGACAGCTTATAGTTGCCCTCTCCTGACACTCAAAGCACGACAGAGTCAACAGTGGCAGGATAGATACATAGAGGATCCCAGACTTCAGAATGCTTGTTCTTTCACACGTAATCTCATCCGAGGGTGTAATTTTAAAGATCTTGCATGCAAACATTTTCTGTACTTATGACTTTTTACAGTGTGTTCCAACTTGTGTACAAATTGACTTGCAGAAGCACTCTAGAACAGAAACCATTCGTAAACTGGGGTCTGCCAGTAGCCTGAGGCAGTTTCCATTAGAAACATGGGCACAATTTCCAATATGGAATAATAATAATAGAATGTGTTTACAAGAATCCTTTGCCGTGTAGCCCACCTTAGTTGTTTCTATTTGGTTTTTATTCAATGCTCACTGCTCTGTGAACCAACTATTAATGGAGATACGTTAGTGAAGCTCAGTCTTGTGCAGTATTTAGATCATCATCAGTTCATCAGAGCCATTAAGCTTTTATAAATAGGAACTGGAGTACAAAAATGAATGATGTTAAACCATCACAAATCACTGGTTAAGCTACAGTTAGAATGTTGTCCCCAGTATTGGGAACCCTAATTCAGGAAGGACTTCAAGGCTGTGCACAGGAACCAGAAAGTGTTAACTTGACATTCGTTGATTATAGTAATCAAGAGAGATTCGATAAATTGCTGATCAGTTTGATTGAACAGTGGTTCAGAGGAGACCTCAAAACTGGTCAGGACTTTGGAAGAACTGCTTCTACTGGTGGAAGAAACAGTAAGTAGAGGGAAAATACAAGGTGAAGTTATGGAAGTCACCAAATTAATAAAGTTACAGACTGTCATTGGCATCAAGTTTCATTTCAAGGGGAGGTGATAGCTGAGTGGTATTAGTGCTACGCAAATATTCCAGATAATCAGCATATTCTAGGAAGCTGACACTGAATAGTCCAACATATGTTGAGCTGGGGTGAATTCTCTTTGATGCTTATAGAAATTGGGTTGTTGGGGTTTTTTGGACTTCATCGAGGGCAAGTAGTCATCAGTGAGCATTTGCTTTATGTAGTGCATGTGATTTTGGAAAGTCTTCAGCTCTTGTATAATTGTGTGCTGTCTGTTGATGTGCATGTGATGTAGTTGTCCTTTATTTTTCCTCTGGCATCCCAGGGAGCTACCAACCAGACGGTGGCTAGTGTGATGGTAGTCACTGATGAATCCTCTTGATGACTCAAATGGACTGGTAAACCCGAAGGACCTTTTAGGCCTTGGCGAGTATGTTGCGAAGCTGTTGTCTGGATTGTCAGGTTTGGCAGGTTCATCAGCCTTTAGGCTGCTGTGTCCAGTCAGTACATTGTTGTTTAAATTTAAGAGTGGGAATGGTATTGTAGAAGATTGGCTTTTGGGAATAGTAGAGGAAACATGAGCCCATCAAGTAAGGATGGCTGTTTATCCTCATGAAGGGCTTGTGCCGGAATCATGGACTCTCCTCTTTGGATGCTGCCTGACGTGCTGTGCTTTTCCAGTGCCACACCTTTTGACTCTGTTTATCCCTAATGCCGACTAAGTCCGACAGATTGTTTAAAGCAGAGCTTCAGCAAACAGATACTTGATGGCATGAAATCTGCAGCGTTAAATGGTTTAAGTGATGTCTCATTTTGGCAGTTGTCAACAATTGTGATTATGTAAATTTTGTGCTTTCAGTGCTCACGGGGAGTCATCAAAGAAAAGCACAAGCTCTCCATCGTTCCATTCCACTGTGAGTTCTATGTCTCAGAGCACTTTTCAGAATGGCGCAGTGATAACATCCAGCGAGGGGAAAAGGCAGCTGCGTGCTACTACCTCCACACCTTCACCTTCTCTAGCCGATGTCAGTGTTACTGCAGCCAGGCCCTCCACATCCTCTGCTGCAGGTTGGAACTCTCGGAATCATGTCTTCTGTAACTGTCATTTGTTTGTCCTAAACATCGCCATGGGAGTAGGTTTTTTTTAAAATAAAACCCTGAGTAAGTAGACAACCAAGGTGAAGTGAGAGGCATAGTGATGATTGGAAGAAATGATGAGGTGCCACGTGACGTGGAAGCAGGTGCTTTTTCATTCAAGTGGTCGGATCCTGTCTGAGGAACATGAAGCAGAAGTAGGCTATTCAGCCTGTTGAGCCAGCCCCTGTCATTCAGTACGATCATGGCTGATCAGTGCTTCAGTATCGTTTTAGCCACCCTGTTCCCATGACCCCATACACTGTTGGAAATCAAATCAGTCAATTTTTACATAAAACATACTTGATGACTATGCTTTCACAGCTCTCTGTGGTAGTGAATTCCAAAGGTTCATGACCCTGAAGCAGCAACAGAATTGTCATCAGCTCAGACCGAAGTGACATGCTCTCATTTTTAAGTGGTCCCACCAGTCCTAGACTCCCCAACGGGGGAAATGTTAACTACATCCACCCTTTAAGTATTTCGTAGATTTCAATGAAATCAATTCAAAATGCTGGAGAATGCAGGTCCAGTTTTCCCAATCTCTCCCCATGAGAATGTCCTGGAAACAAGTCTGGTGAACCTTTGTTGCATTCCTGATCATTCACCAGGACCCAAATACAATGATTGGGTTTGGATCTTCTGCACGCTTTGCTATTTGTTGTATCCTGTGAATCTCATGAAAATTTCAATGTCTTGTCCCTTGTCATTTTTTATTCAGTTCCTGAACTTGTTTTGAATCCTGGAGAGGCGTGCAGTTAACCTCATGATCCCAATGCATTATTTAACTAATTGTAAAAATTGTAATTACACTTTTCATTTTGGTTATTGCAGCCTCGATGCTCAGCTCCCCTCCAAGTGTCCAACACCACATGACTGCTCAACACACTTACTTGGATGCTATAGAAGAGTCCATCCATCAGCTATCGGAGATAGACACGACTCGGGGAGTAGCCCTTGCTCAACAAGAGACTGTGTCGTTGGCTCAGATCCTAAAGGTACAGGTCTATGCCTTGTGCTGTTTCAGCAATGATTTTGTAAAATTGTCTTCAGTGACAATGGATGCACTCGTTTCCCAAACCAGGCAATATTCTGAGCAACGTTCTTCAGTTAAATCAGGCAAACAAAGATTTTTCCAAAACTAAAGATTAAATTTACTTACCCTGGTGTTGTGTTGTACCAGGACAATGCCTAATCTTAAATGTGCAGATATTAACATCGAACCTGCGCATGACTGCACTTTACAAGTTGACTGATTAGAAGCAGGGCAAACTTGCCAAGTTTTCAAGAAATTTCAGCTTTATAAAATTTATGCCATTATGATGAGATTTATGAGAAAATGTTTTTTTTTTATTTATAAAGTTGCAATCTGAAAATTAATTGATTAAAATCTTGTCATTTGTTACTCTTAAGATTTTGGTGCCTTTGCATTTCAATTGTTACTCTCTCTCTCTGGACACTGCCAATTTAAATACCAGTTTTTCACAGAGCAGAGCAGTTGAATGTAGAGTGATGG
This sequence comes from Chiloscyllium plagiosum, assembly GCF_037043375.1. Lineage (NCBI taxonomy): Eukaryota > Metazoa > Chordata > Chondrichthyes > Orectolobiformes > Hemiscylliidae > Chiloscyllium > Chiloscyllium plagiosum. The sequence goes on along the minus strand of NW_028270147.1, from coordinate 109,112,366 downwards.
TTCCTATTTAATCTTTGTTTGTGTCCAGGCCCAACGGCAGAGACATGAGCACGACATAGCCCTGCTGAAGCTGAAGGCCGAGCAGGAAGCTGCTGCAAGTCAGAGGCAGCTAGAGGAGGCCAGACAGAAAGCTGTACAGGTACTTGAACATGTAACAGGTGTCTGGAAATGCAAGGAATTCAGTGTTGACTGCTTCTCACCGTGCAATAAGAACAAACAAATTATATTTATAAAGTGCCTTTAACATTGAAGTCAAACCTCTCCCCACCCCTGCCCTGTTCTGCTCCACCAGTAAACTGCCCCTCTCACCAAAAGCACATCATGAGGATATCAGGAAGCTCAACATCATCCATTACAAAACATCAGCATGATTTGAATCATGTCCACCACCTTAAGTGCCTATTCCCTCTGTCATCTGTATATGGTAGCAACAAGGTGCACCATCTATAAGATGCTCTGCAATACCTCATTGAATGCTCCTTTGACAGACCTAGACTCATGACCTATTCTGCCTGGAAGAACAGGGCAGCAAATGCCTGGGAACGCCGCATATAGTCATGACTTAAAAAAATATTTGGTTTTCCTTTGCTGCCTACAATGGTCTGACATACATTGGGAGTATCTTGCAGCCACATGGACTGCCGTGGTTTAAGAAGATCACTAACTTTCACTTTTTAATGCCAGTTGTGGTTGGACAGTCAGTGTCAGGGATATCTACATCCTGAGAATGAATTAAATAATTAATTCCTGCTTTTTTAGTTCTGAATGGTCTGGTTTTTAGTTTTAAGGTTGAATACATCTCCCCATCATGGAAACAATCTCGCAATACCATGACCAAGTTAAATAAAAAAAACCAAAGAACTGCAAATACTGGAAATCAAAAAAACAAAATCACACTATGACAAGGTTACTGTGCTTATATGTGCCATTGGAGGAGAGGGAAAGGCTTAAAAGCTTGATTGTAAAACAGAAGCTGTGTCAGTGAGCTTACGTTGCATGATGAAACATGGATCATAAGTCAATTCCACATTGCATTTTAATAGTGCTTTGTCTCTTGATTAAAGTATCTGAATTATCAATTGCTGGACGTGAAAACCTCTCTTTGTGTTCTCAGGCATGTGCAGAAACTCTGCAGCAGTTTGTGCAGGTTCGCCAAGAGATGCTGCAAGAGTCCACAACTAAAATGATCGCTCAGCAGGTGGAACTTGCAAGGCTGATGGCTGATACAGCACGTCAGGTTACAGAGGTACTTTCTTCTAGTGTACTTGGCAAGATGGCCCTTTCCCCCAGTCATGCTGAAGAGCCAGTACTTTCTGGAGTTTTGAAGGAATTTCTCTCATACAGTTGCTGCATTGAGTTAATTGTCACTGCAGTTTGAAATTATTTCATTCCTCTAATGTAGTAAACTGTCAAGGAAGAGCAGGGCAAAGCTTAACAGCACACCATATGATATTAAGAAAGATGACCAACTGCTTGGTCAAAGAAATAGGTGAGATAGAATGTTGGAAAGAAAGAAAATGTTACTATTTGAGCTGTGTTAGAACAGAATTGCATAGCTGATGACAATGCAGCTGAAAGCTTCAGTGCTGAGCTGGGGTGGTGAAAATGAAAATGCTAAAATGGGGAACGTAGACACTTCAAAAGTTTCAAGGATTGAAGGAAATTGCAGAGATAGAAAGAAAAAATATGTACGGAAGGACAGGACTTCTTATACTGAAGCTGTTGGCAAGTCATGAATCAGCAAGCACGAGGATCATGGGTAAAAGGGGCTTGGTATGAGGGTGAGGTATGTGGAGCTTTTGAATATGTCGAAGTTGATGAAAGTTCAGTCAAGAGAACATTGAAATAGTCATGTCTGGAAGTGAACAAATAAGTAAACAGCTGAGGGTGCAATTTTGGGTCATGTGATGGAAGAGTTTACTGAAGGTAAGAATTCCCATTGGATGAGCTCTGTAGTAGCTTTCCTTTATTCATGGAGGGAATTGCCTTCGTATTCGTGACTGCATAGCTGTGATTGATTGATAAATGCCATCGGAATCAGTATATAAAACCCCATTTTCACTCCTTTTCACAACGTCTGAGATCTTTTAGCACATTGTATCATACTCCCCTTTGGAGAAAAGAAAGCATGAAATGGAGCCTTAAGGAATCGGAGCAGGAGTAGGGTATTCGTCCCCTTGAGCTTGCTCCCCCATTCTATCAGATCATGGCTGGGCCAACCCAGGCCTCAACTTGTCTTTTATGCTTGATCCTCATAGCCCTCAACTGCTTAATATTTCAAAAATCTATCTACCCTCTTTTAAAATAATTTGAGATAGAATCATAGAATCCCTACTGTGTGGAAACAGGCCCTTCGGCTTAGCAAGTCCACACCCACCCTCCAAAGAGTAACCCAACCAGACCCATTCCCCTATCCCATTTAGCTGTCACAATTCTTTGGGCGAGAGAATTCCAGCCATTCACTGAGAAAGAAAAATACCTTTACTTTTTTTAAAATGAATGTTCCCTTCTGTAATGTCCCCTGGGTTGAGACTTCACTAGTACGAGAACATCTAGTCCACATCAACCCCTGTCAAGCTCCTCAGAACATTGTTTCTACAAGATAACCCGTTATTTGTCCAGACTCTATTGAATAATGACCTAACCTATTCTTGACAGACCAACCTTTTCATCCTTGAAGCAACTAAATTAATCTTTTTTTGAGTGGCCTCCAATGCTAGTTTATCCTTTCTTAAATATGAGAACAAAAATTGTATACAGTACTCCAAGTGAGGTCTCAGCAACAGCCATTGTGGTTAACCAATCCTCAGTCCATGCTAATACATGACCCCCAATACCGTGAGCCCCAATACCGTGCAATTGACTTTTATGTAGCACCTTATCAAATGCATTTTTAAAATCCCAATACAGAACATCATCAGATTCTCCTTTATCAGCTCTACTTGTTATCTCCTCAATGAACTCGAGCAAATTTGTCAAATATAGTTCCCTTTCACAAAATCCAGTCTACCATGTTTCATGATAAGCTTTTCCAAATGTCCTGCTATTTCTTCCTTTATTAATCAACTCTGCTGTTCTGCCAAAACAGAAATTAAACTAACTTTCCTGATTTCTGTCTCCCTCCCTTCTTGAACAGGCGCATCAATCCACTAGAAGCTCCCTGTATCCACTGATTCGGGAATAATTCAAAAGATGCCTTGAATATCTCTGCAGCCAGTTGCCTGAAAAAATGTTTGATACAGGCCATTAGGTCCTGTCTGCCTTTAATCGTATTAGTTTGTCATTACCTTGTCCCTTGTGACAAAGACTGTTGCAGCATTTTTCCTCCCATGAATACCTTGCTTTTTGCTATCTTTGGGATGATAACGGTATTCTCCTCCATGAAAACTAATGTAAAATATTGGTTTAAATTATCTGCTGTTTTCCCAGTACACATTATCAATTCCCGAATCAGAACCTCCAAGGGTTCGAAGCTCACTTTAGCTACTCACTTTTTACATACCTGTAGAAACTTTTGCCTTTCGTTTTTGTTTCTTGTAAATTTAATTTTATGATCAATTTTTTTCCTTTCTCGTCCTCCGCTGTTGTGTCGTTCTTTTCCTGTTGGTACTGTCCTTGACTGCCTTTGTTACGCACGGGTGGTTCAGCTTTCTCTTAGAGTTCTCCTTTTTGCCTCAAATAAAATTTTGCTCAGCGTTATGAGAAAAGCCCATCATATCTCAGTGACCGAGCATGTGAATTTTTTTAACACTGAATGCTTCAATTTTAATGATGTTCTCATTGGTTTTTGCTGTTTCAAAGAAGAGCTGAGATCATCTGGAAAGGAGGTGGCAGCTGATTCAGTATTAGTTCCAGAATTAATTTGAATACTTGCAAAAAGAAATTATTTGCAATACTGTGAGAGCAGGGGTCTAGCCAAATAGCTATTCCAAAGAGGCGGCACACATGTGATGGGTTGAGTAGAGGCCTCTGATTTCAAAAACATGATGTGATCCAAGTTGTCTTCTAATCTGTGCTGTGCTCATTCTTTCTGGTTTAGATGACTGAATTGGCGTGTGCACAGGTAGCAGCAGGATTTCTGACTGCCACAAACCTACCTCATGGAACAGCTCCTGTGCCAGTGACAGTGCTGTTGGACCAACAGAGGCAGCAGCATTCAGACTTCATGAACCAACTTCGAACCAGAGCTGAACCTGACAGGTAAGGTTTTTCCACTGCCCCAACCTGATCAATAATATTTAGCTTCTTGGCTTAATAACCTGAGGTTTGTTGCTTGATGTGATGCACAGTTTTTGATGTTTTTGCTATTATCTGTGATCAGGAGAGGCAGGGTCAATGCACTCAGTCTTTTAGGAAAAAAGGAGGTGTCTCAGTGGTTAACACTGCTGCCTCACAGCGCCAGGGACCCAGGTGACTCCAGCCTCAGATGACTGTCTGTGTGGAGTTAGCACATTCTCCCGTGTCTGCATGGGTTTCCTCTGAGTGCTCCGGTTTTCTCCCACAATCCCAAGATGTGCAGGTGAGGTAAATTGGCCGTGCTAAATTGCCCATAGTGTTCAGGGATGTGCAGGTTTGGTGCATTAGTCAGGGGTAAATGTTGAGTAATAGTGTTAAGAGATAGGTTTGGTTGGGATACTCTTCAGAGGGTTGGTGTGGATTTGTTGGGCTGAAGGGTCTGTTTCCACACTGTAGGAATTCTATTCTATTCTATGATCAGAGTAATTTTGGGGATCTAACAGGATCCTTGTATTCAGAGGGCACTCTGTTAGTTAAAATAGTATTGTGCACTCTTACCATCTGCAGCAATTTGAGGTAGACTGCTCTGTACAATTTCTTCAAACATTTTGTTCTGGAACCAATCAGGGACTTGGTAATATGATTGATTAATTAGTTCAAAATTGAAGACCCTTTTGGTAAGATGCAATGCAGCATAATAGAATTTAGCTTTAGGTGAAGGAATTTGGTTCTTTTACTAGTTTCTAAAGTTAAAGGCAGTCACAAGGGTATAAAGTAATAGTGAGCTAAATGGGAATGGGATGAGAGGTTAGAATGTTAAAGCAGAAGAACATATTCAGTTATTTCATAATTCGCAACAATGTACATTTATTTATAATAGAAATGCACGATGAAAAGATGGCAACAGCGGTGCATAGCTAAAGGAATTGTGGGTGACATCAAATTGAAAGAAAAGATATACAAAACTGCAAAGGTGGTGGTCGGCCAGAAAATTTGAGAATTTCAAACTATCGAAGGATGAACAAAAAACTGCTGGAAGATACTTTGTCCCTTGTGATAGAGACTGTTATAACATCTTACCTCCCATTATATACTTTGCTTATTTCCCAAATTTGGGATGGTAACAGTATCTTCCGGATTTGTAAGATAATTGGGCAAATTATCCCACTAGTTACTCAGCCTAAAACAAAGTGCTCTTGTGATGCTGTGGTCATGTCTCCAACTTTGAGCCAGAGGCCTGGATAAGTCCCATCTGCTCCAGAAGTGTTGATTAGGAAAGAAACATGAGACAAACTTCAGTAATTGAATGTACAATCTTGATGGTCTCTGGAAGTTCCAAACTTCACTGTTTTGTATCCTCACCTGAGGCCTGATCTCAATTAATCTCATTTAAACTGAATTGCCTTTTCTTGTGTTGAATATAATTGAGGTTTGTCCTGTCTGCATGCTCCCTTGTGAAAAATCTGTTGCAACCTGTCAAAGAACAAGATTGTAAACTCAGATTCGCTGATAGCCTGTTCAAGGGACAGTAGATGCTGCAGTATTGATCCCATTTTCCATTGAACTGAGACAGGAGATGGTGAGCTTGCTGACATGTCGTTCATGGAAAAAACTGTTTTAATTTAAAAAATTGCCATGGCCGTGGTGGAATTGAATCCAGAGACTTAGCTGGAAGTCACTGATCGTTGTTTCTTTCTTTGTTTCATCTCAGAAAGAATGAGTGCAGTCCAACACCAGCTGGATCTGCAGAGAAACTGCCGGACACTAAAATGCGTAACTCCACTTTGTTAGACAGTCTGTCTGAGTCATCCAGACTCAAACATCATGATCGGAGGTGGGCACTTTATGTTCGCTGTGGATGCTTTTACATTGTACAATATTAATCCATAACATATTTCTTGAGTACTGAAAACAACAAATAGTGGAGATCACAGTGGGGAGGTGATGGCCCAGTGATATTATTGCTGGACTGTTAATCCAGAGATCCAGATAACATCCCGGAGAACTGGGTTTGAATTGTTCGAATTGAATTCAATAAATATTTGGAATTAAGAATCCAATGACCATGAATCCTTTGTTGACAGTTGGGAAAAACCCATCTGGTTCACTAAAATCATATAGGTCGGAAACTACCATCCTTGCCTAGTTTGGCCTACATGTGACTCCAGACACACAGCTCTGAGGTTGACTCTGAACTGCCCTCTGGGCAGTTAGGGATCAGCAATAAATGCTGCCTAGTCAGTGACACCCTCATCCCAGAAACATTTTTTTTTAATCCATGGAGAGAGCAAGCTAACATTTTGAGTCTAGATGACTCCTCTTCAGAGCTCTGATAGAGTCATTTCGACTCAATGTTAGCTTGCTCAGTCTCCATGGATGCTGCCTGACCTGTTGTGAGCTCCAGCATTTGTTGTTTTAAGTACAGATTCCACCATCTGCGGTGATTTCCTTATATATTTCTTCTGTATTTTGTTTATTAAATGCCCACTAAATTGCAGCTCCTACTCAGCACCTTACCTTACAGAGTACTGTGACCCTGGTGCCAAAAGTCTCCATTGATTTGTTCAATGACACCATACGTTGGGGCAATTGCAAAATGCCACTGTGGCTGAAAGGAATAGAATCAGAGTCATACGACATGGAAATGGACCCTTCCGTTCAACTCGTCCATGCCAACCAAATTACCCAAACTAAACTAGTCCAATTAGCCTGCATTTGACCCATATTCCTCAACCTTTCTTATTCGTGTACCTCTCCAAATGCCTTTTAAATATTGTAACTGTACTTGCATCTACCACTTCCTCTGGCCGTTCATTCCATGTACGAGTCAACCTCTTTGTGAAAAAGTTGGCAACTGATAGTTTCACTGTTGCCTACGGTGAGTGAATCGCTAGGGATTATTGTTCATTCAGGACCACCCCTTGCTGAGCATGGCTCAGGGCCTCAAGCGATTCCTAAATGTGGCTTCGGCCTCCTTGTGGGTTACCACATGCTACTCAAGGCCTTGTGTTTGAGAAGCGCAGGTATTTACGGATGGGGGTACTATGGAAGGAAGGAAGGAGGCGGCGTTAATTAATTAATTAATTTATGGAATGTGGGTGTCACTGGCTGTGCGAACATTTATTGGCTAATTCTAATGCCCTTGAGTAGGTGGTTGCGAGCTCCCTTTTTGAATCACTACAGTCCGTGTGTTGTCGGGCCGACTGGTAGTGCTGTTGGGAAGGAGTTCCAGAATTTTGGCCCAATGACACTTAAGGACAGCTGAAAGATTTTAAACTCAAGATGGTAGTGGCTCGGAAGGGAACCTGTAAGTGGTGGTGTTCCCATGAATCTGCTTCCCTTGTCCTTCGAGATGGTATTGGTCATGGGTTTGGAAGATCCATATCGAAGTATTATGAATTTCTGCAGTGTATCTTGTTGATAGTACACACTGCTGCCCTGGGCATTAGTGGTGGAGGGAGTGAATGTGGCCCCAATCACGTAGTCTGCTTTTTCCAGATGCCATCAAGCTTCTTCAGTGTTCTTGGAGCTGCACCCAAACCAAACCAAGTAGCGAATAGTCTATTGCACTTCTGACTTGTGGCTTGTAGATGGTGGACAGGCTTCAGGGATTCGGGAGGTGGTTTATTTTTGCAGGATTCATTGCCTCTGACCTTCTCTTGTGGCCACAGTAGTTAGATGGCTAGTCCAGTTCAATTTCTAGTCAATAGTAACCCCCCAGAATGTTGATGGTGGGGAATTTGGTGATAACAATTAGTCACTAGCAGTAAATGACACCGGGTTATAAAGAAAAGTTGAGCATGGGTTTATTTCTGGGGCTACAGAATGGAGATGTGTTACATACGTGTAGAACCATGAACAGATCACCCTTGGAGCACTGCAAACAGTTCTGATCTTCATATTGTAATATGGATGTAGAGGCAGTAGGGAATATATTAAAAATATTTACTGGAATTATATCAAAACTGAATTTTAATCCATCAAGCAAGATTGGACAGTCTTATCTTGTTGAAAAAGAGTGACATGGTCGAGGCCATTAAAGTTATGTCGGGGTTTGATAGGGTTGACATAGAAAAGATATTTCTGCTTTTGAATGACACTATCCACTGGAGCTATGGATACAATAGTAGTCACTATTACATCCAACAGGGAATTTGCTGGGGAGGATGTGAGGGGGGGAGGGAGGGGGGAAGGTCTTTACCCAGAAAGAGGTTTGACATCAAACTTACATCACCAGGAATAATTGAAGCAAACAACAGATGAATTCAAGAAGAAGCTTGGAATACAAGTTATCAAAGAAAAATATGTTGATGGGTTTAGGTGGAGAGATACAGAAGGAGGCCTGTGTAAATCACAAATACTGAAACTCTGTTTTTGTGTTCTAAACCTGTGCATGTGTGTTGATCTGTGACATTTCTATGGCAGCAGTGGCAGCAGGAAACAAGACAGCCCATCCTTACCATTCTTGGAGGAAAGCAGAACCACCCATCATACAAAGGGAAACAGCTCTATTGAAGAGGTGGTTCAAACAGCAGCTGACAACTCGATCCGCAGTGACAGTCTGCCTTCATTACCTGGTGAGAAAGGCGAATTCTTTAACCAGAAATGATGTTTTGTCCTTCCACTGATCTCATGACTTAAATGGGGAATGGTGTCTCTTCAGTAAACTGATTCAAATCAACCAAATCAATTGTCACGTAAGCACTCCTTCCATACCCAAAGGACATGTGGGTCAAATAGTAACATGTCTTGCACTGATTTATTTCAAGTTCCCTTTCTTCAGTCATGTGCTTAAGCTATTCAATCCAACTTTCTTGTGTTCCCTTTGGATCTGTGGTTGTGCATAAGGAAACTTCCACATGTCCCCTTAAACAATGTGTGATTCAACATAACAGTTGTGTTGAATCGATAATTGTAACCCAACTCTGCTCCTTGGGCAGATAACTAATCCAAGGATTCTAGCTCGGCCTTTAACTTCATGTTCAAATTCTAAATCTTTCAGTGAGCAATGGAAAATAACAAAGAACAATGGCAATCATTTATTGTCTCTCCAGATTCTGTTTCTGTTGCCACTGAGTACTCCCTTAAGTCCGATGACTCAATGATTGAAGATGACACTGAAGAGAAATCCTTCCGTCCCCTTCTGCCATCAAAGAGCCATCGCTGCTTTAAAATGGGGAAGAAACGCAGCCAGCAGGATGATTCTGATGAGGACATACTGCAGGATCAATCGGCTTCAGTAGCTGTAAAAGTGAGTTCTCCCATGGGTTAGCCAAGGGTGAGTGGTGGTGCCAGTTAGTGGGATCTCAGTGCTTGGAATAGTTGCTACTTTCCATGTTCTAGGTATCTTGCCATGAGATTCAGATGTAGAGGATGAGGAGCAGCTGGGGCAATGAGTGTAAGGCAAGTGTTGGGCAAGGGCTGTTTTTTTAAATGATAAGTACCACTCGCTAACAATGTGCCCACAGTTTATAAATCTTGAAGAGGAATTAATCTTTTACATTGTTAATCTTTGTGATCGAGTTACCATGCAGTGAAGACAGAGATTAATATTTACGGGGATTCCTTGCTCACCTAGTCAGGTAAACACAAGCTAAATTTGACTGAATTTACAACTTTCTACTGTCCATTAAAGGTGGTAACAAGATGCAAAAGACAAGTGGTGCTTGCAGAGGAATTTGATTTGAACAAGAGACATTTGTGCAGATAATAAGAGATATTCTAATTGGAAGGATATGGTTAGTGATATCTTGCATGGATCTATGTTGGAGCCCTAACTATTCAGTATTCACAATGAAAGGAAAGCCACATTCAAAATTTGGGGCCACTCTGCAGATTAGAGGCAATCTCGAGTGTAGGGAGATGGAAGCATAAAATCAGAAAGCGATCTTGATAGTTTAAATAAATGAAAAAGTTTGTGTCAGCAAGTGAGAGGTTGGATCAAACTGGGATATTTCTTGATTGTGAAAATTGAGAGACAGTGGAGTTTAAAGAAACTTGAAGGGTGTGATCCAGCTGTATACAGTTCATGAAAATGTTACAAACAGGCTCAGAAATGTGATCAAGGGGCCAGTGGAATGTTGACATTTATGTCCAAAGAAGACTCGAAAACAAAGGATTAGAAGTCATGCTTCAGCAGTTCAAAACCTAGTCAGTCCAAGCTGTTAGGCCTGGGCACCATGGCTTAAGAAGAGTATCACTCTTGGTGGAAGTGCAATGTAGACTTACTGAAGTGATACTTGGGCTCCGAGGCTTAATTTAAGAAGAGAGATTGAATAGATAAAATGTGAGAGTCAGAACATTGAGGTGTGATATTGTGGAACACTTTTGCACATGGAAATGGATGAAGTTTGAAACTCCCTTCCACAAACAGTGATTGATTTGAAATCAGTTACAAACTTTAAATCTGAGATTGGTAGATTTTTAACCAAAATGCTGAAGGATTATGGGACAAAGACAGGGATTTGTCATGATGTTGAAGATTACCATGATTTGGGTGAATGGTGGAATAGGCTCAAGAAGCTAAATAGCCACCTCCTGGTTAATGTTGATGTAACCATGACACCCTTATTCTTTGTATGTGCAACTCCTATTCTGTTTTTGGTTATTTATCAGAACCTGGCAGCAAATTAGTAACTGGAGTCCTGACCATAAAATTATCAGTATGAGGGACTTTGCCAGTCTTAATGTGTTTTACAGATGATGAAATGAGACAGTCAGCATTTACTCATCCTGATAAATATTGGGATATTTTGATGGGATCACTTGTGATGCAGCATGATTGGCATGTCTCATGATACTCCAACTACTTTTAATTGTTGTTGTTGTCTGCACTCAGTCCTGAGTTTTTGTGGATTGTGGGGCAAGTTTTGCTTGGGTCAGGGGAAGCAGATCACCTCACTCTGTACTGTTTGTTCTCCTGTCTTTCGCTATTCAGCATGATTTGAGCCTGCCCTTCTCTGGGGGACAAGACAGTTTCTCTCAATTCACTATGGCGATGGTGCGACAATACATGGAGGGGGAGGAGATGCGTGCCCAGCACCAGGTATCACTCCTCAAGCTGAGAGAACAAGCCTTGAAGGAGAAGACCAAAGCAGAGCTGGCCTGGTTGGAGCACCAGAAAAAGTGAGTAGCTGACCGATGCAGTGATGTTAAGCTGAATAGCCTTTCAAAAATGCAATGTAAGAATGTGCAGATACTTCTAGTAATCCTTTCCGGAGAAGGGAGAAAGCTGTTGTCTTTTCTCATTGCAGTGAGGCTGTTGTGCAGAATTTAGGTATTCACATCATCTTTCCCCTTATCACTGTTTGGATTGAGTAGAATAAAGGCAATTTTGATTTTTTTTTTTCAAATTTTTAAGTTTGTTCTTTGAATTTGGGATGTTTCCGGTAATGCTGGTATTTATTTACTATCCCTCATTCTCGAAATGGTCATGGTGGTGAGCTGCCTTGAGCCACTGCAGTCTGCTTGGTCAATATAAACATATCAACTCGCAAGTGCTGTTAGGTTTGGAGTTCAGGGCTCTGGAATAGATTGATGCAAGACTGTTGTCCTAATCCACGGGTCAGGATTTTAAACAAATTATTTCAATGGATTTCTTCGCTGCTGGTAAGGCCAGTATTGTTAGTATTGTTGTCCATCCTTCATTGCACTTGGGAAGGTGATAGTGAGCCATTTCCTCAAACATCTGCAGTTCACCTGCTACAGGTACAACCACAATGCTGACAGGAAAGGAGTACCTGGGATTTTGATCCTATAGCAGTGAAGGAATGGTATATTGCTGAGTCAGGATGTTGTGTGGCTTGGAGAGGAATTTACAAGTAATGGTGTTACCATGTTATCTACTGTCTGTGTCATTTTAGGTGGTAGACGTTGCAGGCTTTGAAGATGCTGTTAAAAGAATTGAGTGAGTTCCTGCAGTGCATCATATAGTGCACATAGCTCTCACTGTTTATTGGTGAAGGGCGTGAATGTATAGATTGGTGAATATGATGCTGATCAAGCAGGTTGCTACATCCTATTTGGTGTTATTTCTTGGGCATGTACTGAGGAGACAGGAAGTAAGTTACTTAGTGAAGAATTTTCAGCTTCTGACCTGGTTTTTTGACACAGTATTGTTTAGCTGATCAGGTTCAGTTTCAGGTCGAGGGTAACTCTAATGTGAATTGTGAGGGAAGCAGTGATGATAATACCACTTCATATCAAAAGGATTGCAAGAGATGGTCAATGCTTGGTAGGTATGGTGTGCATGCCATCCATGCTGCCGTAACACTGTAGTCACAAATGCCATACTAGCTGTGGGCAGAAGATTTCCTTCTTCAAAGTTCCTCCATGAATTAGTTGGGTTTTTATGGCTGCTCAACATCTTTGTGGACACTTTTACTGACACCAACCTTTTATTTCCAGAGTAACTTTTAAAATACCCTTTTTAATTTTGTGAGCATAAACAATATCTTGTGGAGATAAATTTTCTCCAAATCGAGTATGACAAGCATGGAGGGCATTAAAGTTATAAAATATTAAGAAGAATTTGCTGTTTAACAAAATCTTAAACCCTGATCATTCTCTTTCTGGTTTCGTTGCTAATTCACCAGTGGTGAAACTGTGTGATCTACTTGGGCAGATTTATCCAAGTTTGTCTGTAAATTCGAGCATTATTATACCATGTGTTGGGAGCCGTGGTTTACTAAAGAAGTTGAATCTCTTGTCAAGACGAAGAAAGGACTTATGTTACGATGAGATGTGAAGTTCAGTTATGGCACTTGAGAGTTACAAGTTAGCAAGGAAAGACCTAAGGAGAGAGCTAAGAAGAGCCAGGACGGGACATGAGAAATTACTGGCAGATAGGATCAAGGAAAACCATAAAGCTTTCCATAAGTATATCAGGAAGAGAAGAATAACGAGAAAGATCAGGGCCAATCAAGGATAGTTGTGGGAAGTTGTGCATGGAGTCCGAGGAGGTGGGGAAGCACGAAATGGATATATTTTTTAGTATTCACACTGGAAAAAGACAGTGTTGTCAAGTAGAATACTGCGATGCAGGCTACTAGACTAGACGGGATTGATTTTAACAAGGAGGTGTTAGCTATTCGGGAAAGTGTGAAAACAGATAAATCCCCTGGGCTGGATGGGATTAATCCGAGGATTCTCTGGGAAGCCAGGGAGGAGATTGCAGAACCTTGAGCTTTGGTCTTTATGTTGTCATTGTCTACAGGAATAGTGCCAGAAGACTGGAGGATAACAAATGTCGTCCCCCTTTTCAAGAAGGGGAATACAAACAACCCTAGTATTATAGATGAGTAAACCTTATTCGGTTGTGGGTAAAATGTTGGAAAAGTTTAAAAGAGATAGGATTTATAATCATCTAGAAAGGAATAAATTGATTAGGGATAGTCAACACAGTTTTGTGAAGGGTAGGTCGTGTCTCACGCACCTTATTGAGTTCCTTTGAGAAAGTGACCAAACAGATAGATGAGGGTAAAGCAATTGATGTGGTGTATATGGATTTCAGTCAGGCATTTGATAAATTTCCCATTGTAGGCTATTGCACAAAATACAGAGGCATGAGATTGAGGGTGATTTAGCTGTTTGGATCAGAAATTGGCTAGCTGAAAGAAGACAGAGTGTGGTAGCTGATGGGAAATGTTCATCCTGGAGCTCAATAACGAGTAATGTACCGCAAGGATCTGTTTTGGGTGCACTGCTGTTTGTCAGTTTTGTAAATGACCCGGATAAGGGCATAGAAGGATGGGTGAGTAGATTTGTAGATGAAACGAAGGTCAGTGGAGTTGTGTATAGTGCTGAAGGGTGTTGCAGGTTACAGAGGGATATAGATAAGCTGCAGAGCTGGGCTGAGAGGTGGCAAATGAAGTTTAATGCAGAAAAGTGTGAAGCGATTCAGTTAAGAAGGAGCAACAGGAATAAGGAGTACTGGGCTAATGGTAAGATCCTTGGTAGTGTAGATGAGCAGAGAGATCTCAGTGTCCATGTATAGATCTCTGTAAGTTGCCACCCAGGTTGATAGGGTTGTTAGGAAGGCATATGGTGTGTTAGCTTTTATTGGTAGGGGGATTGAGTTTCAGAACCACAAGGTCATATTGCAGCTGTACAAAACTCTGGTGCGGCCACACTTGGAGTATTGTGTACAGTTCTGGTCACTGCATTATAGAAAGGATGTGGAAGCTTTGGAAAGGGTGCAGAAGAGATTTACAAGGATGTTAGCTGGTATGGAGGGAAGGTCTTATGAGGAAAGGCTGAGGGACTTACGGCAGTTTTCATGAGAGAGAAGAAGGTTGAGAGGTGATTTAATTGAGACATATAAGATAATCAGAGGGTTAGATATAGTGGACAGAGAGAGCCTTTTTCCCCAGATGGTGATGGCTAGCACAAGGGGACATAGCTTTAAATTGCGGGGGTGATAGATATAGGACAGATGTTAGAGGTAATTTCTTTAGTCAGAGTGGTAGGGGTGTGGAACGCACTGCCTGCAACAGTAGTGGACTCATCAACTTTAAAGGCAATTAAATGGTCATTGGATAAACATATGCATGATAATGGAATCATGTAGGATAGATAGGCTTCAGATTGGTTCTACAGGCCGGCACAACATTGAGGGCCAAAGAGCCTGTAGTGTGCTGTAATGTTCTATGTTCTATGTTCATGTGACTTTGCCATGTTCTCTAACCAGACGCCTTCGAGACAAGGGAGAAGATGATAAGATGCCATCCATCCGTAGGAGACAACGTGGGCTTCTGCTCAGGTTACAGCAGGAACAGGTATGACCCACTGAATGCCAGGGAAAATGTCGGGCTATCCACTAATACTTCATGAATGAGCATATTTCCCTAAGGTTCCGATGGTTGCAAACCTTTTTTTAATGGTGATATAGTTTTTCCTTGAAATGCCAACAACAAATGCTGCTGAATATAATGTATATGCTCGGCCTAGGGACAGATTTCCATGCCATGGTGTTTCTCAATGCAGTTCTCCTACTGGCAATGCTTTGCTATGATTATCCTCAATAGTGCACATTAAGGGGAGAATTATTAATCAAACCTTGAGAAGAATGATTGTACAATGAGGCTACAATACTTTTAATGCTGCTTGTTGTATTTTGAATTTGTTGATTTCCCCCCCCCCCTTATCCCTCCATGTGAAAGAAATTAGCTGCCTGCTGTTATTGCAATGGATGAGTTCTCACACATACAAATGAACAGATTCCAGCTCTCGTTGGTTGTCAAGTACCCTTGATTTGTCTTTAACTTATGACATTAATTGAAAGGATGCATCATTTATTGCCATTTAAATGTTTTATTTTTCACCCTTGCTTTCCCCTTGCCCTTGTACTTTTTTTTAAAACTGCTTACAAGGCATGGTATTGCTGATTAGGAGATCACTTAGTTTGGATTCCGAAATGCGTTGGAAAAGCTGGTGAGCTGCTGCCATGATCCTGGTTAAAACATTGTCCTGTCTCTTTGTTGCATCTGACTTTGTCCTAAAGCCATCTTTATGGTTTTCACTTTGTCCTGTTTTCTTCATGAATTGTACATTTGAAGTTTGAGACAGAGATTGCAAGCCAAGCCAAATTACGTCACTACCATGAGTTGGAACACAGTGAAATTGAGATATTAACTAACGCTCAAAATTGCTCAATTGTTCTGACCTTGACTTTAGCAATAACAGATCTTGGACAACAAGGTTAGAACTTAAACAAAAACATGCAACTTTAACAGAATGCAGATGAATTACAAGGAAACGAAATTAATATGTACAATGTAAGCTCAATCTGCTTTGAACATTTACCCTACTTACATGGAACATTACAGTGCAGTACAGGCCCTTTAGCCCTCGATGTCACGCCAACCTGTGAAACCAAACTAAAGCCCATCTAACCTACTCTATTCCATTATCATCCATATGTTTATCCAATGACCATTTAAATGCCCTTAAAGTTGGTGAGTCCACTACTATTGCAGGCAGTGTGTTCCACAGCCCTACCACGCTGAGTAAAGAATCTACATCTGACATCTGTCCTCCATCACCCCTCAATTTACAGCTACGTCCCCTCGTGCTATCCTTCTGCACTCCACCGACTTTAATGTCATCCACAAATTTACTAACGCATCCTTCTCTGCCCTCATCTAGGAGATTTATAAAAATGAGAAGCAGCAGTGGTCCCAAAACTGATCCTTGCAGTACACCTCTGGTAACTGAACTCCAGGATGAACATTTCCCATCAACCACCAAGTCTGTCATCTGACAGCTAGCCAATTTCTGATCCAAACCGCTAAATCACCCGCAGTCACATGCCTCTGTCTTTTGTGCAATAGCCCACCTTGGGGAACCTTAGCAAACACTTTACTGAAATTCATATACACCACATCAACCCTTATCCACCTGTTTGGTCACCTTCTCAAAGGTTTGTGAAGCATGACCTACCCTTCAGAAAACAGTGTTGATTATCCCTAATCAAGTTATTCCTTTCTAGATTATTATAAATCCTATCTCTTGTAACCCTTTCCAAAACTTTGCCCACAACTTGGCTTCCGCAGATTTCTAGAGATTTAACTTATTTTTTTACAGTCTGAGAATTGTTTCTCAGAACTTTCAACAAATCAATCACTGGAAAATAACTAAAGAGAGCAACCAAGAACAGCCAGTCCAGAAGAAGTCCAAACCAAACCTGTCTCCTGCCCAAAACCCAGTCAGAGCCAATTCATTTTGTTTTCCGGCTCTTTTCAACATTCGCTGTTAGCACTCCTTCCTAGATTGTTCAACTTAACATCCAAATTGTCTCTGAGCACAGCAGCACCCTGGTGCTGAAATATCTGGAGTGTTCTTAGACCAGTAATTAATCTGCATCGTCTTCCCAGGCCAGCAGACATCTATCTTTGAGCTCCCCTTTTTATGTTTTAAAACAAGTTGCTTTTCAAAGTGCAATTCTCAACTTCAGCTCACAGTTCCAAACCAAAACTGAGAAAAATATAGTGATGGTCTCAACAAGTTGCTGATTTTTGTTGGCATAGGTTTTGCCAATCACGCAGTGTCAGGCAGTGTCACGCAGAATTGGAATGTTATGTTATTGCTGTTGGACCCACTACAGATTTGCCAGATTCTGTATTCACTCAACCCAGGCACACTTTCCAACTTGCCCAGCAGCAAGAGCTAATACGCAATTCTCGAAAGCGGAAATCTGCCTGTTCATCATCTTTCTCTTCTGCAAAGTACTTGGCTACTGAGGACACTTTTCAGGTTTGAGAACTCAGGTTAACTCACCACAGACCTGGAAGCAACCTCCTGAAATAAAATCAGAAATGCTCACTCAAAGTAAGGCATCAGCTGTTGAAAAAGAACGTGAGTAACTCTTTCATGATAATTTTCCACCTGGAGTACTTGACTGTCTGAGTTCGTGTTGACAATACATTTTGTCGAAAAAACCCACAAAGTTTTCATCAAGAACAAGCATTATAAGTTGTAAACGTTGCACAGTGCCACCTGGAAACTGTGCAACTTAGAACTTAATGGGTTATGGAGTTGTGTGCCCTGACTTCATTTTTGTCTGTACTCTGTCGTCAAAATAAATTTATTGACGATGTAAAGACGGGTTTGGTTGGTCTCTAACATGGTAATACATTGTATACAATTTCATCACAGGCTGAAATCAGGCATCTTCAAGAAGCCAACAAAGCTGCTCACAGGGCGAGGCAGCTGATTCTGAAACAGCAGGAGGAGGTTCAACGTATGCTCCAAACCACCATCAAAATTCAGGAGAGACTCAAATCCGCTGGGGAGAGCAAGTTGGTTAGTATCCCACCATTTGCAAACTCCTGAACTGTTCAATGCAAGGTTACTATTAAAGTAAGGAATTACTTACTCAGCAGCATGAATGATGGGTGATCACTTTCAATCCAAGCTTGCTATCAGCCAGGTTTCTGGTCTATATTATCATTACAATATAAATAAAACTTTTAATATTTTACAGAAAAGATGTAAGAATGGTTTGTCTGCCACTGAGAAACATCAACTTAAGCCTCGGTACTTTTATTAAGTTGATAACATGTTCACATGTTCCCTTGTGTCGAGGCCAAATCTCTGCAACCTAAAGCTGTATATGCAGGAATACCTGCTGCTGCCGAGAATACCATCCTTTGTATTCATCGATATCGTGTTTTGTTCTGCATTCTGGAGAAGTGACAACACAAGAAATGGAGCTTTCAGCCCAATGTATCTGTGCTTCTGTTCTTTCGCTCCCAGCAATCTGGTTCCGACCTGTTATCAACATATCCTACAAAGCTGTCAAAACATTTTTGCACTTGATCATGTGCATAGGAATGGGACTAGGTTGTTGAACCACTCATCTGTTTGCACTTACTTCTATTATAATTGATTTACATCTCCCTCCCTTAATCTGTTTCCCTGAATAAACGTTCCCAAGAAACAAAAAAATCAGACTCACTTTTAAAATGTTCAATTAATTCAAAGCTCAATTAATTCAAAACTAATGAAACGCTCTGCCTGCCTGAAAGGAAATGATGTTGCTTAGTTGCAGAAACCTGTCTTTGAATCTCATCTGTGTTTCACTGCTACTAATTCTGGAGCTGTTTCCTTTTAACTTTCCATGCGTCCATCTTGGTATCTCTCAGGTTCCAACTCGACAGGAGCAGCGGGATGCAGAACAACCAGGAGTGGAGAATGTTCCCAAAATGAGCCCCGCTTCCAGTCCCCTACAAACAGATACGGAGACGTGGAGTCCCTCCTCTGTTTCAACTTCAGGCAGTGAGACCAGCAGCATCACGCAAAAACTGAAGAAGATGCGCAGTCATATGGATGAAAAGTAATATCTCTTATGGCTCCTTATAAGGCATATTGCTGTGAAAGGCTGGCAAGCCTAAGCATCTCATTTGTCAGCTGGTGATGTTATAGAGAGGGTGAGAAAGAGAGAGACAGAGTGGCTCTGAGCAGAGAAAAATATATGAAGTCCATTTAACTCTGTTTTTCAAAGACAGTGTGTTTGCTGCATATGGTGCTTCTAATTATCCCCCCTGAGGTATTGTCATGTTTGACCCTGTGACTGGGGCAGCAAAACATCAATATGGCCTCACTGCTACTGCTCTCCAAGTAGTGGAGTTTTTTTCTTACCCTCATCTTCTTTACTTACACCCATTGCCCTGGTGCAACAGTCTCAGAATGGGATTGCAATGTGAAAATTTTCACGAGTGCAAAGCTTGCTTTGCCTTTCAGTGGAGTGTGTTGGGAAACTGGAGGTACATGCAAATGTTGCAGGAATTGTTTTTCCTGGTGGAATTATCAGCTTGACATCATTGTGTAAGATTTTTTATCCTATGAAGGCAATTGAGTACACTACAGAGGATGTAAACAGGTCTTACTAGGGCAGTACCATGGCTCAATGGCGAGCCTGCTGCCTTACAGTGCCAGGAACCCGGGTTTGATTCTAACTTCAGGTGACTGTGTGGAGTTGGCACATTCTCCCCGTGTCTGCATGGGTTTCCTCCCGCGGTCCACAAATATACATGTCAGGTGGATTGGCCATGCTAAATTGCCCATAGTGCCCAGCGATATGCAGGCTAGGTGAATTAGCCATGGGAAATGCAGAGTTACACTGATAGCGTAGGGGAGTGAGCCTGGGTGGGATGCTGTTCGAAGGGTCATTATGGACTCAATGGACTAAATGGCCTGTTTCCACACTGAGGGATTCTATGATTTGTTCCAATCAGTTCACATCAGTGTTACTGCTCCACTTGAGACTCCTGTCACCTTTGCTCATCTATTACCCTGACCCTCTATTCCTTTCTCCCTCTAATCTTGTCTATCTTCCCCTTAAACACCCGTATGATATTTGATTCAACCACTCCCTGTACAGTCTTCATTGTTGTAATCCAATTCTGCAGAACTTCCATATCTCCCTGATTGATTTCTTGGTGACTACTTTGTGGCCTCAAGGTATGTTCTTCCCTGTGAAAGGAAACATTCTGTCTGTATCCAGTCTGCTGCACCCTCTCAACATTTTAAAGACCTCTATTATGTCCCTGTTTGGCCTTCTTTCAGAGAAAAGAGATGTAGCTTGTTAACCCTTTCCTGACATGTGAACCCACACATTTCTGTGACCAACCTTGTCAATCTTGTCTGTGTACCCACTTCAGTTTCCCCTTTTTCTATTTATAGGATGATGATCAGCCTGCACACAGTATCCAAGTGTTGTTTAAGCAAGGTTTGATTCAGGTTTAGCATATTTAATAAATAATTAGATAGGGATGATGTGCTAGACTACTGATGTTTTTTTCTGATCTAATTAATTTAAATAAATGTGAGGTACTGCATTTTGGTAAGGCAAATCAGGGCAGGACTTAATGGGAAGGTCCTGGGCAGTGTTGCTGATCAAGGAGACCTTGGGGTGCAGGTTCCTAGTTCCTTGAAGACGGAGTTTCAGTCAGACAAGGTTGTGAAGAAACCGTTTGGTGTGCTTGCCTTTATTGGTCAGTGCATTGAGTATAAGATTTGGCATGTCCTGTTATGATTGTACAGGAGGCCACTTTTGGAATAATGCATTCAGTGCTGGTGTGTTGTGAAACTTGAAAGAATTCAGAAAAGATTTACAAGGATGTTGCTCGGGTTGAAGGTTTGAGCTATCGGGAGAGGCTGAAGGGTAACCTTAAAAGTTTATAAAATCATGAGGGGCATGGATAGGGTGAATATCCGTGATCTTTTTCCCAGGATAGTGGAGTCGAAAACTAGAGAGCATAGGTAAGAAAGGAAAAATTTTAAAGTTACCTAAAGGGCAACTTTTTCACACATGTATGGAATGAGCTGCCAGAGTTGGTGGTGCAGGCAGCAATAATTACAACATTAAACAAGGGTTTGTAAGTTGTGGTTGGGCTGTTAGGAAGGCAGTGCTTGACATTCTCCCACTATCTAAGTCAGAAAGAGAAATGGAGCTGGGGTTGGATTTGATGAGCTCTGTTGCCATTTGAAGTTCATGAATCCGAGCAGAAGGGGTTGTGTTGAGGTAGAGGTGTAGGGAGGTTGGCTACAAATGTTTTGATGGAATATTTGTAATTTCTCCTTAATAATGTAAGGTTTTCTTGAGTATCTAAAGATAAAGCAATTTTGGGATGATACTCAGCTGCTTTGTTTTTCTTGTTTTGCTCCTTTTTTTGTAAACATTGCTCTCCTGTCACCACTACTTCTCTGTCCTTACGTCTCATCACTGGGCTTCTCTCAATGTCTGTTTTCCCAACGTACATCCCAAATTCCAGCTGTACATCAGCAACCAGCTGGTCAGGTACTGTGCAACTTCTGCTTCTCACTGATCGAGCATGCTCTGTTTCATCACATGCATGTGGATGATGTGGGGGTCGGTGGAGGGTCAAGGGAAAGGAATTGTGTAGTGAAATGTGCATTCCTTTGGCTTAGTTGTGGCTTCACATAGATGCAGAAAGCAGCCAGTTGGCAATATACTGCAGACTTTATAATTAATCTGGAACCTGCTTTTAAAGGGGTATTACTGTGAAAGCAAGAAGTTGAAGTTACACAAACAATCTTGAGCTGCTCATGCTAACAGGATACAACACCCTGTTTAACGTTGAATTGGACTTTCGCAAATAGTCTGGCAGAGTTAGCAGCCCACTAATCTTGATAAATGTAGCTTTAAGAAATCTGAAATTTGAAATGTAAGCTTGAACTTTCAGATGGCAGTGCCTCTTTAAGACTGCAAATGTGTCTTTGGTGAACATATGAGGTTGTCTTATGGATGTGAAAACTTGATTGGCATGTAACCATCACAGTCGACATGAGTATCTCCAACTACATGCAGCTACTTTTGTTAAAATGCCTGTCAGTTTAATAGTGCTGTCAGATCTCAAATCTTTGTTTAAAATTGAAAGTACCAATAAGAAATAATATTCAGTGCTCAGGGCTGCACTGGACAAACTCAGGAGCATTTTGGATGAGTTTAGCAGTGGCAGGAATTCTGTATTGATTTCTAATTTGAATTTAATCTTGCTTCAGAGCTACTTGATTTCCCCTTTTTTATTTTGTTTTAAACTGCATTCAAAATTAAGTTTGTTACTTTAATACTTTTCTGCAGCTCCTTCGTGGACTCCCACAGAAAAGATAATCACATCTCCCTCTTTTTGCTTTGGATCAGTGTTTTTGCAAGTTGACTGTTGGTATTTCTACCGTACAGGATCTGTTATGGGATTAATATACCATCTTCTTCCTGTTCAGTTTTCAAGAGAAAAGGGCTTGGCATTGATGGCAGGGTAACTTACCTGGGATCTTAACTGGATCAGCCACATAAATACTCTGGCTGCAAGAGCAGCTCAACAGCTGGGTGTTCTGCGATGATTAACTGACCAAAGCCTGAGAGGCACTTTTTGGGAGAGTGATGGAATACTCTCCATGTGCTTGCATGAGTACTGCTCCAATAGCAAGGAAAATGCTTGACATTGTCCTGAGCAAAGCAGCCCACTTGGTTGACACTCCACCCATTGATTTCCTCCTCAATGGCACACATTTGCAGCAGTGTGTACCAGATATGAGATGCACTACAGCAACTAACCAAGGCTCTTTTTACAGCACCGTCCAAACCCATGTTCTGCGCCATCTAAAGACAATGGTAGCTACTGCTCCCTTACTAATGCTACCACCTCCCAAATCCCTTCCAAGCTGCATAACATTTTGAATTGGAATTATATCACTAAACCTGGAACACATCCTGACAGCACTGTGGGTGTACTTCAAGAGGGCAGCATACCACCACTGAAGGGCAATTGGGAATGAGAACAAATGCTGGTTTCATTGGCACCACTCTTATTCCTTGAAACTATCTTCAATGAAAGCAAGTAACACAAATATACCCCTTGGTACAGTGCAGCTGTGTACACAATCTGCAGAGACTATGCTATAAACTTTTCTTGTTCTAAATAGTATTTTCGTTAGAACGCTGCATCTAACTGAATATTTATTCATTAAATAATCACGAGAGAGGAAAAGGTTTTGTCATTTTGCAGAAATGGAATAGTATTTTGTGATAATCCAGTTTAATTGAAGATCTCTTTGTCTTATACAATGTGATGTGAATGTTTAGATTACATGTCGGCTGTACTACATTTCTGAAAGAAATTCACCCAGAATTAGTGAAATCGTTGAAAAATATTGCAGAATTTAAAGTGTGAATTATGTTTGTTGTGTGAATGTTGTAATATTGGAAAGCTAATATAAACTAGCACGTTCTCCCAGGGTGAATTAAATACCACTGGAACTTTGTAATAATTATGCTTGTGTAAACCTTTAAAGAGGCTGTAAAAAAGAATAAGCTTTTTCTTTTGTGATCCAGATAAGCAATTAACATGTTTTAGAAGTATTTGTATATTTTTGCTGTTAGTAACATGAAAAGCAAGATAATAATAAGCCCCTTGAGCCTGCTCTGTCATTCAGTATGATCATGACTGATCATCCAACTCCATACCCTAGTCCCAATTTCTCCCCATACCATTTGATCTCTTTAGCCCTAAGAACTATATCTGACCCTTGAAAATATTCAATGTTTTGTCCTGAAATACATTTTGTGGCAGAGAATTTTGTTGGTTCAACACTGTATGAAGAAATTTCTCCTTATCTCAGTTCTGAATAGCCTAACCTATATCCTTTAGACTATGACCACTGGTTCTGGCCTACCCCACCATGAAGGCCAACATACCATTTGCCTTCACCACCTGCTGCACCTGCATGCTTACTCTCAGTGACCGGTGTACAAAGACACCCTTTGTTGTAACTCTTACTTTCCTCATCTATTCAGATAATCTCGCTGTCTGTTTTTGCAACCAAAAATCTCACATTTATCAAAATTATCTTTCATCTGCCATGCATTTTCCCAATCACTCAACTTATGTAAATCACACTTGAAGCATCTCTGCATCCTCCTCACAGTTTCCCCTTCCACCCAGCTTTGTGTCACCCACAAACTTAGAAAAAGTAATAGTTCCCTCATCTAAATCATTTGTATATATTGTGAATAACTGGGTTTGAACCACTGATCCCTGCGGTACCTCACTGGTCACTGGCTGCCACTCAGAAAATGGCCTGTTTATTCCAGCTCTTTGTTTCCTGTCTGCCAACTAGCTCTCTGTCCATGCAAATACACTCCCCCCAATCTCTCACATTATATGCTAATTTCTTATGTGGGACCTGATCAAAAGCATTCTGAAGTCAAAGTAACACCCACTGGTTGCCCCTTATCAATGCTACTCATTAGATCCTCAGAATTTCTGCAGATTTGCTAAATATGATTCCCCTCTTTTAAATCCATGCCGACTCTGTCCAATCCTGTCACTGTTCAGTAAGGAACTTGACTGTACGCCAATATAGCTTATAAATGTATCTGCTCCCAGAATTTGGAAAGCGGGCACATTGCCCTCCAAAGAAAAATCTGCTGTCGCAGGCTTCACTCTTATTGCATACATTTATTGTCCACTTCTTTCATGTGATCATTGATTTTACAAACAATTTCCAAAATTCTTTAAATCCTGAAGAAATGTGATGCTAGCCCCTTGTAGAAGTGAATGGAAAGTGTGATGCTTGCTTGTCCTTTGTCTCTATGGATCAGACCTAACCAAACCTTAAGCAAGATGTGGGATGTGTCCCACAAACATTTTTTAAAAAGCAAAGATTTTTCTCTGCGATTTAAGTGTTCAACTAGGTATGATCAAAAAATCTCGCAAAAATTGAGAGTTTATTTTCAGCTCCTTTAAAGAGACATGCTCTCGACCGACAATTTTGTGACATGTGATCATTCTTTGATAAAGGTGGCTGTGTCCAACACTACAGGATGTTGTGCTGAAGTGCCTAATTGGGTGGGTGAGCTTTATTACTGGTGTAACTTGGCTCATTTTGAGATGGAATGCTACTTTGAGTTAAATCTTGTTTTTAAACTGAGGTATCCTTGTGTAACTCAAGTGTGGAAACTGTGCTCACGTTTACGCTTTTGACTCACTTTTGCAGATTAGTATTTTTCCGTTCTGTTTTATAAATAAAGTTTTATAGAAAATGCAGTGCTGGCGAAACTCAGGTCCAGCAGCATCACTGAATGAAAAAGACGTTATATGTTTCAAGTCCAGTGACCTGTTGTTCATTCAGACAGAGAGTTCGTGAACTTAAAACATAACCTTTCTTTCTCTTCACAGATGCTGTCAGACCTGCTGAGTTTCTCCAGCACTTTGTTTCTTTGGTTCAGATGTTCAGCATCTGCAGTTCTTTGTT
Source organism: Chiloscyllium plagiosum (assembly GCF_037043375.1). Lineage (NCBI taxonomy): Eukaryota > Metazoa > Chordata > Chondrichthyes > Orectolobiformes > Hemiscylliidae > Chiloscyllium > Chiloscyllium plagiosum. The sequence goes on along the minus strand of NW_028270147.1, from coordinate 109,086,854 downwards.
TTGTTACAGATGCTAATAATTTGACTTGGGGAGCGAGAGGCAGCAACTGTGATAAATTAAGATAAAAATCCCCCACTGTGGCAAAAAGACACATAATTCTTTACACTTTGCAAAACACTGTACTGTAAATAGGAAATGCAACTGAGCTAAATGCAAGAAGGCTTAGCATCTGACTTGTCTCAAACCTCTATCTAAACTTGTGAGGACCAGGCTATCAGAATTTTGTTTGCTCGCTTCCTTTGAGATCACAGTTCACTAATGTCCCAGTATCAATCCCTGGGCCGGGCCAGGTTACCAATTGCAGTGGGGTGGGGAAATCTGTGTCAGACTGAAGTTTTTTTAAGAGCAGCATTGCACATTGATGTTGATGGTTTTGACTAATATTGCATCAGCAAACTTGGAGGAAATCCTTTTGAATGTGTTGATTAACTGCTCTGAATCTATTTACATGCAGTAGTGCTGCAATGTTCTAGGATGTGTGAAGTGTGCAAGGAGACCTTGCCCTGAATTTTGTTTGTGTTGTGAAACTATAACCCAAACAGTGTTGAATTTAAAAAGTAATAATTATACATTTTGAGCTGCAGGTTAATGTCCGATTTTAGAAATGAATATCGGCAGCTAGCTGACACTTCCTTTCTCTCTCTCCCCCGTCCTGCTTGCATGTCCATCAGGTTCCTCACTAAACGGGAGCAGAAACTGATGCGTCGGCGACGACATGCAGAGGAGCTGCTGGAGTGGAAGCGGCGGCTCGATGCTGAGGAAGCTGCCATCCAGCAAATGGAAAATCAGGCTCTGGCTGCTTGGGACAAGGAGCTCATGGGAAAGAGAGAGGCAAGGAAGAAGATTCCCAAATCGAAAGGTAATGTTAGCCTCTGTTTCTTGTTTGTTTGTTTTCTCTTCGAGACAGTAATGCATTTACTGTAGTTCTGACTACTTTCAAGTGCACTTTGGTATCGCTGATTGTCATGGCATGTGTGAGGTGATGTATTGATGTATAAATGTCATCAGTCTGGATTAATGCAGAAGAAGCAAGGTGTAAACCTGGCCTTTTATTTTTCCTGTCTCATTCATTCAAGGAAATCACATTTCCCAACCATCTGCCGTGATCCATTTAATCAGCATAGCTCAGATGTTGGAATTATCATCTTTCTCAATGGTACCTTGACACAATAGCCCAGTGTAGTTTCCCACTCACCCTCTCGAGGGAGGCTGAAGTTTCAGATTTGAATTCCTTTCACTGCTGGTGGTTGCATATCACTTGCAGAGTTGAGAAGCAGCAAAAGTTGTAATTAGTGAGAGAGCTTGGACGTTGTTTACACAAGACTATGTGGCCACTTTGTTAACAGGGAAGAATCGAGTTTTCTTTGCAAGTTCCACCACCTTGCATGGTGGGATGATGACATGAATTCTGTCACAGGAGGTTTTCCCTCTCGTTTGGCTTATTACTGTATTGTCACTGTAATTGAGGCCGACAGCCCAGAGTTAAGTCAGCATCGGTGTGGTAGATTGTCTGTTAACATCTCGTTCTGTCAGTTTCCTTTGGAATCTCTGAAGTTGAACAGTAAGAGCTGAATGCCTGTGCAAGTTTGATTTCATTGGTCTGTAACTTCAGTCATGTTACACCTGTCTAAATTGGAGAAAGAATGTCACCAGCTTTTCAGAAAAAATTGCACCCCACTGAAGTATACAACAAAGGAAAGTCAACTCCAACAGGTTTGCCTGTTTCTGACTCTCCAGCTGTGTCCCTTTGCCACTCCAGCCTCTCATTTGCTATCCTCAGCTGGTCCACACCCTTTATATCTCAGCAGCATGTTCCAGCGTTGAGTAAACCCAGCATTTACTCATCACAAATCTGTCTCTGTAAAGTTACATGCCTCCTGCCTCATCATCCACAACTCTCACCCAGAAACTTGACCATTCCATCCTCTTCTGGTCAGATTTCTGTCCTTATACTCCATGAATGTGAGCACTTCCAAACGTCTGGAAAGAGCGCTTATTCTGAAAATTATCAGACTGTCCTTAATTGACCTTTGCCTCCCAATTTTTCAACATCTCCAATCTAATTTGCACATTTAAGAAAACCCTTCATGATGAATCCCTGTCTCTCTTTGTGACTTTTAGTCTAACATCATCCTTCAACCTCTTGTGGTCTTCATTTCCCTTCCAGAGTTAACCTAAATCATGGCCATGTATAGTAGCCCGATGGCAGAATTCATTTCCAAATCCCATTCCTCTCCTGTCCTTCAAATGCACATCTTTTGCAAGCTTTTAGTCTCTAGCTTCTCATTTTGGCTTTTTCCTCAATATGGTTCTAACCATGCTCACCGTTACTGACTGCCCACATAGTTCTGCTGTGTGATCAGCTGGTATGTCCGGTGGTACTGCAGGTCTGAGGAATTGATGTGTTTGGTGACACTGTGGCCCCCAAGTGGTCAGCGTGTCCATTGCGTGAGGCTTTGTCAGTGGTACAGCAGGTTTGATTAAAGTTGTTGAACAGGTTGTGAGAAGTGTCGCCAAGAGTTATGCAGGTTTGCATATATCTCTTATACGCTAATGTTAGTGTCCAAGTTGAATTTGATTGTAACGAGACCTGTTAACATCCATTGGGTGGATCTTCAACAGAAACTACGTCAGACCAGAAACATCCAAGGGGAAATTAACTTTGCTTTTGCTGAAGATGCTGTCGAGATTTAGACACTGGTTCATGGAGTGGCTGAGGAGCTGTGCAAATGGCAGGAACTTGGCCATGATCTGGGGGATTTGCAAATACCCCCAGACTTTGGGAATTATAAATGGAAGGATGACGAGAGTGTCAGCAGAAGAGCTTATTGTGAGGTGAGACCCAGATTTTGCATTTGAAAACAAAATTATTTTTTCTTAGTTAAGCAAGAAAGGTATGGGTGAAGAGTGCTCCACAGCAGCTCTGATTGATGATATGTATAACAGAGCATGTTAAAAACATTGTCTCCATCCTGATGACTGTATTGAGTTCAATTTACCATTTTGCCCCTTCCCTAAAAATCCAAAGTCCCTTTCTCCTCCACTGTTTGTATTCTCCCATTATTAATTTATCATCCTCATCATCATCATACTGTTATCCATTAAACCCCATCTGTCATAACTTTGCCCAGTCTGAGAATCTGCAGATTCTGTTTCTATTTACATAATATATGGTGTCCCTTCCAGCCACTCAGTATTTTTTTCAAATTCTTCTCTATCGTTTCATTCTTTCTATTGCTGTTTCCATTGGTTGATAATACAAGATTTGATTATTATTCACCTTCTTAAAACTCTCTAGAATCTTGATCTGGAATCTAGAATTTAGAATCATGGGTCATTCCATAACTTTCAGATAAAGAAAGCCTTAAAGGTTGAACTTCTCAATCTGTGATCATGTTTGTACCTCTTTTCCTGATAATATCTTGAGAATTTGCATGATGTTAAGATTCCCAAAATTGACCAAAGTATTCTAAGATCTTATGCAACTTAACGTGGCTTAAATTGTTTTTGTTTATGTGGCCTTTGTTCTTATCTGATGAGGTAAGAGTTTTTAAAAAAAAGATTTTTAGTGCTACTTTGAAGAGGAGTGGAGTTCTCCCTCATGGTCCTGGTCAGTCTACGACATGAGTCTGTATGACTAAACGTTTACTGAACCATTTCTCTAATTTGTGGTAACTTGCTGTGTGAAAGTTTGTTGCAGCTTTTGACGATATTATAATTAGTGGCTATACTTCAAAGATTGGGAACAACATGGTACAAGTGTGAAAAGCTATATATGTTTGCAAGTTGTTTTTGACAATTTGAGGTTAAGGTGGGTGACTTGAGCATTGGCTACAAAGTATTGTCCAGCACGCAGACCAAGTTCTTTACTATTACAACAATGCAACTTCTATTTTACTGTGGCACTGACATTGAAGTGTACACTGGATCACTCCTCCCAGTAACTCAGACTTGAAACACTGCAATGTGAACTTTTTACCACGGTCTAAAGTCAACATCAAGCTGCTCATTGTCTAGCCTGACTTCCCTTTGAACACAGTTTATGAAGTGTTGCACTTTGCCAGGGACTGAGAATGGGCATGTGTAAATCAGCTTTTCATTCACAGAGCAAATTTGGGACTGTTCATTTCCTTTGTTTTGTCTTTATAACTCGACTCTAATGTATCTTCAGTCTGAGCTGTTTCACACACCAACATTTCTGGGCATGTTACTTGCCTTTGACAGTGTTAGCCGAGAAACCTATCAAAATCTTCCTGCCTGGAGCCATGTGAGGCAGTGGTCAGTGGCTAGGTCATGTAGCTTTGAAGCACTCATCTGTTAAATTGAGAATGATTTGACCTTCTTGAAATGCTGGGTGCGCTGTATGAATCCATGTCAGCCCCAATATTTATTGTGAGACTTCCCACAGCGCTGATCTTCAGTTAGCTGCCTACATTCAATTAAAGGCAGAACATTTTTGGAATTTGACAAAGCAGAGGTTTCTTCAAAGATGCTGTAGGCAAAGTGCTGAACTATGAAATGCAGTAAATCAATCAGTGAATAATTAATCATTTCTCAGCCAAGGTCTTAGGCAAGGGAAAATGTCAAACCTTCTCTCAATTTGGGAGCATTGCATGTTACCTTAAAGTAGTATTGTCTGTGCTTTTGGATCTCACTACTGTTATTCATTTCAATTATAATTAAGTTTTAAAGCATTTCGCAGATTTTTGTTTCATTGAACATGCTTTGAGTTCCATCCAATTTTACATAATTCAGAATGGGGGAAGAATTAGAAGGTCGAAGCATCAAAGTCTTCATTGAGTAGTTTTAGGGAAGGCTAATGGATTGGGGGTGGTTTGGTCTGTATTTAGGGTGTGTGCAACAGCTGCCATTTCTCCTGTGCTTCTACCCACAGATCTTCATTTCTAATGAAGTTTTAAAGTTATTTGGGTTGAACGAAGAGCAACATCAGAAGACGGCTTGGCAGAAGTTGAAGAAATTTGGCAACAAACAACGTGATCGGGTGGACCATATTTTGGTAAGTGCTTCAGTTTAGGAACTGTTCAGTTTTATATTGTACCACTGCATCACAATTATGAACACCTCATCGTACATCTGAATTTTCTATTATTTCAAATGACAAAGGCTTTATCTGTCTTTGGCTTACCTGTCTGGCTATCCTGCATTTGTCCAGAAAATGCTTCAACTTTCTGACTGAATTGAAAACTTGGCCCTCGCTGGAGTAATTTGCTGAAACTCAATACCTGCTATTCATTAGTTGCCACAAAAGTTTCAAAGAAATTCAGAAGTACATTGAATTCCTTACTTACCTAATAAAAGCAAATTACTGCAGATGCAGGAATCGGAAACCAAAGGAGAAAATGCTGGAAAATCTCATCGGGTCTGGCAGCATCTGTAACGAGAGAAAAGAGTCAGTTAGACTTGAAACGTCAGCTCTTTTTTCTCCTTACAGATGCTGCCAGACCTGCTGAGATTTTCTAGCATTTTCTCTTTTGGTTCCTCACTTACCTGTCTTTTAGACCCAGTTTGACAGTAAGTACAGGTCAGGGTTCTTTGCTTAACAAGAGTTACATTTTGTTACAAAAAATGCAAATAATTACCAACCACTGGCATATAACTACTAACTAAAACTAACAACCCCTCCCACATGCATTCCTCATTACACATACATAGACAGAAAGACAGGGACAAAGTGCACTGGGTGTTTTGGATAAAGGGAAAGACTGGGAACATACTTCCAATGTTACCTATTGATGGCTTTTCCTGAGATAATCCTTGTGCTGATCAGAATGCTGTTCCTTGATCTTCCTTCTCCAGATGCTTCCATTGGTTTTGAGAAGGCACAGGGTGACTAGTTCACACATGTACAAGTCTGTAACTTATTAATTAATAGCCACAGATTACAGCAAGTGCTGAAGGGAAAAGAAGCTGGTTTTCTTCAGGCTTTTTACTGCAGAGACAGATCCTTAACTTGTGGAGATCTGGTGATTTCTCAATTCATTTGTATACAGCCCCAGCTGATCAGTTACCTGGGAGCCAATCTCCATTTTTGTCCAAAGGATATTTGCCTGTGGCCTAGTGACGAGTTAGCTACTTACTATTGACTGAAGCTCCCATTGAACACAGCCCTTGGCTGCAGCTTGTCTGAAAGCCATCTAATACTGCTTGAACTGTGTGAGTAGCACTTAGTGCATGTCAGGGAACTTGCTACTGTGAAGTGCCAGCAATCCCTGAACAATCCTTGGGTTTTAAAATTGCTTTATTCCCATTTGAGTCCAAAATCAAAAGTATAGAAAAATTAGAAGACAGTTTTTGCAGACCTTTCCAGTCCTTCCCATGTGTTGGTGTGTCACAGCACAACATGTGTCAGCAGATTGATGAGTTTAACAGGTCTGTAAGAACACCGTTATCTTCGAACACCGTTATCTTCAGGCCACACCACCACCTTGACTTGGTCAGATATCACCTTTCCTTTTATGTTTACATGTTTAATCTCCTGGAATCCCTGAGTTTGCAGTGCTGTGGGAGTACCTTCAACACGTAGGCTGCAGCACTTCAAGAAAAATATCTTTCCGTGGAGAAATGGGGAGGGGCAGCATGCATCCCAACACTGAAGTTTTAAAAAATTGGGTGCTTGATATGCCAAAAAAAATCAAATTATTGCTTTTTTACCCTCTTTGGATCAAACACTTCCAGCTGATAGTGTGTGTCCATTAGGCAAGGGTTGAAAGTCTCTGCTCTGCATCAGCTCAAGTAGAGATACCGTCAGGCCACAGCTACACCAGGGCAGAGGGCCAGCCTAAAGTTACAACATGTAATTCAGTTACACTCACCAGCTCTTTCCTTGTGGTGGGTATTCCTTTCTGGTTGTGCGTGCTGAGTAAAACATCTCCACTCGTTTATTATGTTACTGGCAACATTGGTGATTGATCTCACTGGTTTGAGGAGTTGTGACATTGGAATCAAATTCAAAACCAGGTAGGAACAGGATTAAGCCAGCAGCACCCTTCAGTCTGTTCTCGTACTCCTAATCATAGCTGATTTGTATCTTAATTCTGTATATTGATTTCCTAATTGCTCCTAACTGTTACTTGACCTTACAAATATCTCTCAACACTCATATCGAAATGCTGTAACAGTCACAATAGTTTTTAAGGCCAGAGGGAACCCGATTATTTTAGTATTGTTTGTGTGACAAAAGGCTTCTTCATATCACCCCCTAACCAACCTAAGTCTTATTTTCCTGCATGCCCTATTTCTGGCATGCCTCACTAAAGGAATTAGTTTCTCACTTCCTTCGCTGTCAAATCGTTTAACCATCTCAGTCACTTCTATCGATCCATCCCCTAGTCATCAATACTCAAGAGAACGTAGGCCTCGTTTATCAAATAAAAGTAAAAAATGCTGGAAATATTCAGGTCAGACCTAATTTATGTAGCCAGTCCTTAACCTTCCCAGCCTTGGTATTTTGTACAAGAATAACTAGTGACTCTCCATTGATCTCACAGTGAGCCCTCCAGAACTCCTGTCCAAGCTCCACTGCTGTGTGGGAATGGCCACTTGTGTGATCCTGGACACAAGGAAAGTGGGAGGCCTGAAGTCTGAGTGATTTCAGGGCAACCACTGCTTGGTACGAAAGGAAAGAGCTGTAACAAATAAATCTTGATATAAAAACAATAACACCTCCTCTGTTTTTTCTGGCAGGTTCAAGAGCTTTATGAGGAGGAAGCCCAATGGGTGAATTATGGTCAGGATGAGCTTTGTGTGAAGATGCAGTTGGCAGATGATATTTTTGAAGCTCTGATAAAAGACACAATAAATGTACTGAATCAGATTCACGGGCAACAGTTAAAACTCATGTTATCCTAACACGGGCCATGCCATCGGCCAACTTGTGGACTCCAGAAGGAAACCAAACCTCATGCCCCGAGCAGAAGAGAATCCACTCGGCCTCTGAACTCCTCTCTCTGATTGAGTTTTGACATCTGACATAGAATTTCCTCAATAAGTAGCTGGTTTGGGATATCGAACCTTACTGGCGTCAGCCGACTGGCAGGGTGTGGATACCAGAAGTGCCAATCTTTCTCCCTACCTATTTATATACAACCCAAACCCATTTATTTATCCAAACTGTAGCATAGACTTGAATTCAAAGAAGTTTGCACATTCAATTTTGTTTTTTTGTATTCACAACTATGTTTACCTTTTTAAAAAGTATATCTAGTGGTGCGATGATATGTGTTTGGTGTATGTTAGCTCTGAGAGTTGAAACAATGGCTGTTATCAGACACTGAATACTCCCTCTGAGTGAGGAGGACTATATCTGCATGACTGAAGTGGAAGGCAGAAGTATTGAGGATTTTAAATACTTGCACTTACTTCATTATGATAAGTCTTGATTTTATTTTTTGGTTTTAAATTATTTCAGCAAGGACAATTGATTTTTATTCATGTAAATGGACTGTATTTGTGATATTCATTTTCAGGAAAAAGTTACAAATTTTGAGCAGCTTTTGAGATCACTTGCACTGATTCAGAACTTTAGAACTCTCTCTCTCTCTCTCTCTGTCTCTCTCTCTCCTTCAGAACTCTCTCTCTCTGTCTCTCCGTCTCTCTCTCTCTCTCTCTCCTTCTGAACTCTCTTTCTCTCTCCGTCTCTCTCTCTCTCTCCTTCAGAACTCTCTCTCCTTCAGAACTCTCTCTCTCTCTCTCTCTCTCTCTCTCCATACGACAGGAATCTCTTTTTCTCCCTCCTTTCTCACCACTCCTGATCATTTCTGTTGCATGCTGCTTCTGTCTGTTAATTTTCCCTAATGTTCCTCTTTTTTTAGTAAATATTTATTGAAAAAATATTATGTTATAAAACAGCAATGTTGTCAATAAACCGCCGACTGTTGTTCAAGATACAGTTATCTCTTATTTGCTTAACTTAAACCAAATCAGCACAAACTCAAATTAAATAAAATAACATTAAATTTAATTACAATCCACTAAAATTAAATTGCACTACATTGTACTATATTACATGACTCCACTCATCGCACCCTCCATCAAGGCTCCTGTCCACAAGAGCAACAGTGATTATACCCGGATGTACTAGATCTCTCCCCACCGTCGACCCACCAACTCCCCCAGGGTCCCCGGACCATCACATACAGCCCTCGTGCCTATATAAAGGGCCTAATCAGTACTGCTGACAGATCCATGTTGATGTCAGTTCGAAAGGGCCACCATGTCTTATAAAATTGCTCCGTTCCGTGGTGCCCCATAATCAGGTAATCTTGTAGGACAAGTCTGTGCTACCCTGCAAGACCTGGAGGCTTTGCTGAAATTCAATTCATTAGGATGTCCTTCCTCACACAATGTGTACGAATGTTGAATAACCTCCTCCCGTGTTCACCCAAAGAGGGAAGTTTCGGTCGTCCCAAAAGGAGGGAGACCAGATCCTCCCAAACTTCCATTCCCAGGATTGTCTCCAGCTCATTCACTATGGCCCCCCCAGGATCCATGGATCTTGTAACAGGACCAAAAGCAATGTGTAATCCCTAAACTGGAAATATCGGAAATGGTTCCGATTAGTGATTCCGTATTTCTGACCTAATTGGCTAAAAGACATCAAGACCTCTCCCTCAAATAAACCTCCCAGACAGGGGATTCCTTTAAGCTCCATGCTCTGACGCCAGAGTCCTTTGACCCCAGTCTCAATCCTGGGGCTCCCACTAACGGGGTGAACGGCAAATTGCCCCCACCCTGCCGCATTATTCTCCATGCTTTACTGTATTTATGATAATCAGACTTTCATAATGCGCACCTACCGATCTCATCTTATCCATGAACAGTAAGCTTCTGAAGGGACACCTCGCCCGCGAGGCCTCTACACCAAGCCACATCGACTTTGAGTCATTACGCACCCATTCACCTACATATGGCAACAGGGTGCCGATTTGATATCTCTTCAGATCTGGGAGGTGCACCACCCCACCGTATCCTGCGGAAGTTGCAACTTGGTAAATTTAATTAGGTTGCGCCTGCAGCTCCCAATAAATGATCCAAGCCATCCCGCAAACCTCCGCAGCAGACCTGATTGGGTAATAACAAAGGGAGCATCCTCACAGGATATAACAACCAAGGAAGAACATTCATTTTAATCAAGGCTATACGGCCGAGCCATGATCTGGGAATTCCCTCCCATCGCTGCAAGTCCTGCTTTACCCTCTCAAACAGCGACACAAAGTTAGCTCAATACAGTTGCTGGGAGTGAGGGGTAATAAAAATTCCCAGATAGAGGAAACCTTTCTGTGACCATCTGAAAGGAAACTTCATTCCGTCCTCCATCTTCAGTACCTCCACCAATCCCCCCACAGGCAGGACTTCCGATTTGGAAAATTTATTCTGTATCACAAAAAGCTGCTGAATAATTTAATGTTTTGTATTGGCCGGGGTATGGACTTTTTGGGATTAGCTAAAAACAGTAGGACATTGTCCTTCTCGAGAGTGATTTTGTATTCCCCAACTCCCACCTTCGGTGCCATTATTTCAGGGTCTTTTCAGACAGTCCCTGCCAGTCGTTCAAGTACCAAGGGAAACAATAGGGGCAACAGGGAGCATCCCTATCGGCTGCCCCTCCCCACACCAAAATTACTCAATTTAACCCCATTCACGATAACTGCCGCCTTGGGGTTTTTATATAACACTGCTACCAACCTGGCGAAGGCCCCTCCCACACCAAAACGATCTAGAACAGCAAAGAGATATGACCATTCCACCCGATCAAAAGCCTTTTCTGCCTCCAGGGAGACCACCAAACCCGGAATCATTCTCTGCTGACATAGTTGCACTATGTTCAATACCTGCCTGATGTTGTTGGAGGAGCTGCGGCCCTTGATAAAACCCGCCTGCTTCTCTTTTATAATAACGGGCAACACCTTCTCCAGTCTGAGAGCTAACACCTTTGGTAGAATTTTAAAATCCACATTCAACAACGAGATGGGTCTATACAATACACAATCCTCAGGGTCTTTCCCTTTCTTTAAAATAAGAGCGATATTAGCCTCCATTAGAGAGGGCGGAAGACAGTCCTGGCAATATGAATGACTATACTGCTCCAGCAGTGGGTCAGCTGACATGTGTATGAGCTACTTGTAAAATCCACATGGGAATCCGTCTGGACCAGGTGCCTTACCGCCTCTTGCACCTCCTGTACTGTCAGAGGCACATTTAAAAGGGAGGCCTGATCTGTATTTAGGACCATTCGGCGCAGCCATTTTGGCACGAGCGATTTTGCACAGCCCATTTTGCCGCAGAAGGCTGCGCCGAATGTTCCCACTCCGAGGCTGACAGATCACATGGAACCCTTCAGACAAGGTACACAAGGGCACAGGCCAAGCTTGCTGCAAACATTAGCCTTCCTCCTATTGAAGGGCTGGGAGCTTGTCTATGGCGGTTTCCAGAGCACATCCTCTGTGGAAACATCACAGACTTTACTGAAATGGAATGAACTGAAAGAAGAGAAGGAAACAGGAAGAATTAACCAGACAAGGGTGAGCATCAAGAGAGGTGGGAGTGTGTGGGAGATTCAATGTCATTAAAAATTCCCAACTGGGTTTAACAAGAAAAGCTCAAATCGTAATCAGGAGGTAACAAGGAGAATACTCACTGACATAAACAGAGACCCCGAGCGTCCGGTGCCTGACTCTCTATGAGGCATTGCAGTCAAGGACTGTTCATGTGTCATTAAAGGGAGACTTGGTGACATGGGGTTTTATCATGATTAATGTCCGGCGGCGGCGGGGGGGGTTGTCAGTATCAGTTAAAGGTAAATGGCCAAAGGTGAAGAGGAACATAAACATACACATTTTCACCCAGAGGGTGGTGGCAGTCTTGGACTCACTGTCTGTCAGGGTGGTTGAGGCAGAAGCTCTCCCATAACATTGAAGTATTTCAATGTGCAGCTGTGATGGCAAGGCATACAGGGCTTCGGGGCCGAGTGCTGGAGCATGGAATTAGAATAGTGAGGTGGATGTTTGACTGGCTTTGGCTCATTGGGCCGAAGAGCCTTGTTCTTGTAGACCTGTTGTAGATGTCTGACTCTGCCAGGACTCCAGCAATGTGGCTGACCCTTACCTGCCATTTGAAAGGCTAAACTAGCCACTCAGTTTCAGGGCAGTTAGGGATGGGAAACAAATGCTGGTCTTGCCAGTGATACCCACATCCCAGGAAAGAATAGATGGGCTCAGTGTTAACACCGTCACCTGAACCTGCAGGTTTCAAGCCCCACTCCAGACACTGGAGCACTATCCTGAGGCTGGCAAAGGCAAAGATGTCATCTGCTGGATGATTGGTTAAACCACTGCTCTCTCAGGTCGATGTGAATATAAGGAATTTGAGACCATCTCAGGGAAAATCTCCCCAGTGTGCTGACCAATGCTTCTCTTATAACCAGTGGCATTAAAACAGATATAAAACCAAAATACTGCAAATCTCTAATAGAAGCACGATGCTGGAGAAAGGGAACAGGTGCAGCCTCTGTGGGGAGAGGAGGATTAACTTTTTGGGTTCAGTGATGTTTTATCAAAAAGGCAGCAACATTTTAGTTTATTTCATTTTATGTTGTCGTATATTATTGTATTTAAATCATGTTGAAAAGAACTTAGTGCACTTGATTAGCACCAAATCCACACACATCCATTCCCTCCACACTGACGCTCAGGAACAGCTCTGTGTACTATATACAGAATGCACTGCAGAAATTCAGCAAAGGTCCTGAGAAAACACCTTCCAAACCCATGACCACTTAAATCAAGGACAAGGGCAGCAAATACATGGGAACATCACCCCAGCAAGTTCTCCTCTGAGCCATTCATCGGTTTGACTTGGAAATGTAAGGCTGTTCCTATATCGATACTGGGTCAGAATCCTGGAATTCCCTTCCTAAAGGCATTGTGGGTCTACCTACAGCACACGGTCTGCAGCGGTTCAAGAAGGCAGCTAATCACCACCTTGTCCAGGGCAATTTGAGATGGACAAAGTAAGAGTTGGCGTGCTTAAGTGAGGCTGTGATGTTTCAGTTATTCCTGGACATTGCTGTGACCACATCTCAAATACCTTGTATAGTTTTGGTCACCTTATTGAAGAAAGAATATAAATGCATTGGAGGTGTTTCAGAGGAGTTTTACCTGATTGATTCCCCCCCCCCCCCCCCACCCCCACCCCCACCCCAGTCCTGAAGAAGGGTTACACCCAAAACATAAACTTCTCCACCTCCTGATGCTGCCTGGCTTGCTGTGTTCACCCAGCCTCCTGCTTGTCAACCTTGGATTCCAGCATTTACAGTTTCTTCTTCTCTAATCTCTTTGGGGGCCAGGGTGAGTGTGAGGAGATTGGGTTTTGATGAAATACCCACAGACTGAAGTCAAAAGAAGCATAGCAAGAAAGACAAGTGAATCGAATACAAGAGAGCAAATTGTGAGGAAAAACCAATTATTACCAGTTCAGCAATTGCAAAGGAGAGAGCGACAACATTAAATTGCTTCTGGTGTCATCCTCTGTGCCCTAACATTTCACAGTGCCAGCTCCACAACCTTCCATTGGCTTTGTCATTGAGAGGCAATAGTTCCCTTCCCCCTCACAGCCCTTTTTAAAAAGTCCTGTCCCAGGGAATCATTGAGGCTGGGAATATTTCACATTTTGTGGGAAAGTTGGACAATTATTGGATGCCAAGGAGTTGCTTTCTCAGCCTTCAGGGTCTGACAGAAGGATGTGTGTAGTCTGTGGATTCTGGAGATAGATCACTGAGATATTCCTCATTCCCATCAACATCTGACTTTATTCCGACAACAGTTTCTATTCTTCATTATAAAGTGCCCCCACCAGTTTCAGACTAGACATTTCACACCCAGCTCCCATTTCCTCGCATTGGAACCAAGAACCAAATTTGCCCCATCTCAAGATTGTCCTCTGAATGTGGTGTCAGTGTGTTCATGCTGTGTTTGAATGAAAGAACCACAGTGGAAGCTGGGACTGAATCCAAGGGGTTTCTGAGCCACCAGCAGCCTCCCCGCTGTGTGAGGGTCTGTTTGGATAAGATTTCAGCCGCATTGGTTCCCACTGATACTAAAGCCCTAGAGTGAGATTATTGGAGTCACATGTGGACTGAGGAACACAACAGTCAGCATAATGAGTTGCTCTGGAATCCACCCTGAGCCCTGGATGATCCTCACTGAGATGGCCCAGGGGCTACAGAATATGACAGCAGAAAGTGGAAGCAGTTTACCATTGACTGTCCTCCCCAGCCGTGACACGAAGACCCCCCTGGACTGAACATTCTCAATCTGACCCCAGGGACACACGGGACAATTTCATCTCATTTGAAGAGTAAAGAAAGTCTAAGTCTAATTTATGGAATATTTATTTCCCAAATCCTGTGCAATTGTTATTCTGAGTAACAAGATCCTGCTGGTCATATTCATCAATCCAGGGTTCCCAGTGGCTCTTGCTCCCAAACATCTGAGTTGAATTTCTTGGCTTGGGATTTTGCTGTGCCTGATGGATGTGTGAGCATTGACAGGGAATTCCCATCAGATTATTGTGTTCCCCATTGTCCCCTCCTGTCTTCCTACTTTTCCCCATTTATTGGGAAAGATTTCCTTGGGGTTGTGCATTCCTGCTGAAAGTGCCCCTTCTGGACACAATGGTAGCATTGCCCTCCTGCTCCGGGGACCCCATTGCCCCCTCTATTCTCCCCCTCATTCTCCAGGTCATGACGATGGAGGTTAACACTTCACACACCCTTTCCCTTAGGCTTCAGCTCTGGCCACTTCCAAAGCACACACGAGACAGAGACTGAATCTTCTTCATCTTTATTCCCTTTTCCAGATTGACATTGGCAGAAAACAGACTGCAATTAACAGCCCAGACAGAGGAAGCTGCACAAATTCACAGCCACAATGGAGCTTGAGGAAAACACTTGTGGAGATTTTCTCAATAACATGAGAATCCTGTCCCTTTAAACAGTGACAAAACCTTAAATTGGAACTGATGGCTGAGCAGGAAGGAGATCTGGTTTACTGAAGCAGAGACTTCTGAGGTTCACATTGTTTTATACAGCTAACAGTTTTCAGCATCTTTGAGAGGTTTTACTTGGCATCACAAGTCATCACTGCCCCAATCAAACACCCCCAGAACAAGGACAGCGTGGAGTTTGATGCAGAGTAAAACTTTATTTTGATTATCCCAATGATTTTGCCTTAATCCTTGAACCACAGAAGTATCGCCGAGCCAGTCCCAAGGACAGGAATTTTTAAAATTGCTGCTTAGGATGTGAGTGTCACTGACAGGGCCAACATTTATTACCCATCCCTAATTGCCCTTGACCAGCATTTAGGGAATGAATGTGGGCAGCTGGAAGGGCTATCAATGGGGGAGCATTTTAGTGACAGTGATCAGAACTAAGTGAGATTGAGAGCAGAAATGGAAATGGAGAACCATTGGGCAAGTGTAAAAGTTTTCATTTGGGAATGAACTATTTTACTAAACTGTACAATGATTTGGTAAAAGTGAGATGAAAGACAAAATGCAGGGGTGAAATTAAGCAGGACCTGAGGAAAGCAAAGAGCTGACAGAATGAAATACATCAAATGAAGTCAAGGAAATCCCAGTGATGTTTTATAATCACAGAAGGAACAAGTAAAGAATGAAGGAATGTATGAGGCCCATTCGAGAGCAGGAAGGGAACTTGTGTGCAGTGGTGCAAGATGGAGCAATGGTTCCTCATGAAATCTTTTGGTCTGTTTTCACAAAAGAGAGGAACAAAGCAGAAACTGTAGTTCAGGAGGACTGTGCGATATTAGAACAGCATCTTTCACATCTGAAAGACTCCCAGTTCATCCAAAGAAAAGAAAGATCCATGCTGTCCCAAAGCCATTTGCAAACAGTGTGGGACTAGTTTGTAGTTATTATTAAAATAAAATATAACCCATTAAAATGCCATCAACAATTTTGTCAAAATGTGGAAAGGAAAAGTACTCATACGATGGCTATATATACGTACTTGATAGATATGCTGCTGATAAGATAACAAAGTTTTGGAGATGTGAAAGGAAGGACATTTGCAAAGCTCGATTTCATGTTATAAATGGTGACCTAGTGAAACAAATTAATGAGCATTCGCATGCAGCTTCGGCATCTAAGGTGGAAAGAGATACCGTCATTTCAAAGATAAAATTACGAGCTGCTGAAACTGTAGAGGGAATTTTCCAAGTGATTAACGAGTGCCTAGAAAATTTGTCGTAAGCTTGCCAAGGGACGATGCCGAACAACAGAGCGTTGAAGAAAATGGTTCGTAGGACAAGGAAAGAAATTGCTCTTCCCCAGTAAATCCAAGTAATTTAGAAGAACTTGTAATTACAGAAAGCTTTAAAACATATTCTGTTAATGCATGTAATGAAGAACAATTTTTACTCGCCAACAGCGGTAGCACCACCTGCAGAATTCTTATGGTGAGAAGAAAAAGGAATGCCGAGTTTCTGAAGCCATCAAAAAATGTATATGTTGATGGAACATTCAAAATTTCCCCACCTCTATTTTCACAAAAGTTTATGTTATTTTAGGGGAAATGCATAAAGGTGTGTTCCCATTGTTGTATGCTTTACTCCCAAATAAGTTACGAACAATATATGACAAATTATTTGAAATGGTTCTGGAAATACAGCCTGAATGCCGCCCTGACATTATCAACTGTGACTTTGAACTTGCAAATTTCAAAAGTTTACAGCAGCATTTTCCTTCTGCAGAAATCCGGGGATTTTTTTTCACCTGGCTCAAATTATGAGAAAACATCTTGCCAGTATGGGACACTTGAGTAAGTAAAACATTGACTCGGAGTTTTCTTTGAGAGCTAAAATGATAATTGGTCTTGCATTTATTCCGATTGAAAACATTGATGAAGCTATTGAACATTTGGCTGATGCACTTCCATATGAACTGCAACCACTGTTGGACTGGTTCAAGGATAACTATGTAGGTAGAAGATTACGCAGAGGAAATGGTAGGCGTCCACCGCCTTTTCCAGTTGGAATGTGGAATTTATATGAAAGAACTTTAAACAATGAGGACAGAACAAACAATCATGCAGAAGCTGCCCACAGGAGATTACAATGTGAACTTGGAGTGGAACAGCCAGCTTTTTGGAAATTTATTGACAGTTTGCGAAAAGTTCAGAGAGGAAGGGACATTTTCTATGAGCATCTCGTAGTAGGGCACGATATTCCGTTGAAATTAAAGAAATTCGGGGAAGCAGACACTAGAATACAAACGCTTGTAAGAAGATTTAGTGAGAGAAATGATGTTGCGTATTTACGAGGGATTGCCCATAATTTCGAATAAAAGTCATATTTTACATTTTTCGCAATTAACGTATTTCTTTTATTTTTTTCTTTTTAACATTTTTACTAAATAAAATAAACATTATTTTTATTCTTATTGCTTTCATTAAGGTTTTTAACTAAGCCAGAAAAGGAATAAATATGAGCTGTGCCAAAATAGTCCTGCACCTAAATGGGTCTGCGGCAAAATGGGCTGCGCCAAACTGGCTGCGCCAAAGGGTCCTAAACCCTGTCGGCCTCAACTCCAACCTGATAACACCTCAGACATTGGAAGGAAATGCTCAGGGCGCAGGTTAACATGGTGCAAAAAGCCTTTCAGCTGAAGTTTCAGTATTTGCATTCAGTGTGCATTTTCGCTTGCTCACTGCTTCCCTTTTAGATGACAATGAAGAAAGAACTCTTGTTGGTGCATTTTGTTTTATAGTGTCAGGATATTCAAAGCCACGAACACAGAGCAGTCTCATTCACGGACAAGATGGTGAGGTCCCACAGACATTAAATGAATGACGAGGCAAATCTATTTTGATGGCACTAGCTGAATATTGAGCAGGACACCCGAGGGAATCTCTTCAGAATTGGATCTTGTTGTGCCCCCTGAGTTGGGGGTGGGGGTGGTCGGGGTGTGGTGGTGGTGGAGCCTCAAATGATGGTGCCAAAGACTGTGCAACTTTCAGCAGTGCACCGCAGTCTCAGCCTGGATTCGCTGCTCTCGTTTCTGAGTTGGCTTTCAATCCGATGACCATTCTTCTGAGGGATAGTTGTGCTCAGAGTCGAAAAGTATGGGGCTGGAAAAGCACAGCAGGTCAGGCAGTTGTGCTCAGGCGGAGGACATGACTTTGTCCAACTGTCAGATTTTCTTCGAGAAACTCATGGCTCACCACCACCCTCTCCAGGACAACTAGGGAAGGGCAACAAGCAAGGATGGAGATGGGGATGGGGGGGGCGAAGCCTCAAGTGCAGTTTGGGGGCACGCTTTAAGAGCCGTTTGTTAGATTTTTGAGTACAATTCATTTTTGCTGATCCCAGTGTCAATCCGAAGGACACTCCACCTTGCAGTCCGACAAACCAGCTTCACCCATGTCATGGCTCTGTTTCTGGCCGAGGGTCCAGTCTTTCAAAGAGATGAATTCAAGCCTCACCAGTTTGATTATTTGAATTATATGCCATTTATTTTGATTTCTCCTGGGATGGAGCGGGCGTTGACGCGTCGGTTATTTGTTACACTTCCCGAATTGTCTTGGAGAGGGCGGTGGTGAACCATATAATATCTGAGAAGCAAATGATAGGTCATTCCCTTTGGAATCCATGGGAGTAACTGCGGGTTTATTCACGGCTAATGGAAGGAGTCATTACCCATAATCCTCAGTTGCATTGCAAGTACTCTATAGTTACTAGAAGGCAGTTGTTTCACTGTGCCCAAACAATACAAAGTCAGAAGTCACACGACACCAGGCTCTAGAACAACATTTGAAATCACAAGCTATTGAAGCGCTGCTCCTTCATCAGGTGTATCCCAGTCCACCATCGGCATTTCCACATTACAGAACAGTCCAAGTAAACTGGGGCTCTGCGAGGATCTGACCGGCTCCATCTGGAGAATCGGGGGAGGGAGGGAGAGTACAGCTTTCGGACCAGGATACTTATCGCATCACAATGAAAATGCCCTGCATGAAATGATATATCAATAAGATGTACTTTGGTGTGATTTTTGATTGTCTTCACGGTATGCTGTTTTGTTCATTCTGTGATACACGGAGGCTGTCATTATTGGGTATCACAAGGTATGTTTCCTCCATTAAACACTTTCCAAAACATCCTCTCCATCTTGCTTTACTTCTCATTGACAGATGTAGTGAAAGGGCAGATGTGGTTCAATCCAGATAAATGTGAGGTGATGCATTTTGAAAGGTGGTGTACAGGTGGGAATTATACAGTGAATGACAGAATCCTTTGGAGCATTGATATACAGAGGGATCTGAGTGTGTATGTTCACAGATCACTGAAGGTGGCAGCACAGGAAGGTAAGGCAGTAAAAAAGGCTTATGGCATGCTTGCCTTCATTGGAAGGGGTATTGAGGGTAAGGATAGACACGTTATGCTGCAGCTTTATCGAACATTAGTTAGGCCACACGTGGAATATTGTATACAGTTCTGGTCACCACACTACCAGAAGGATGTGGATGTTTTGAAGGTGGTGCAGAAAATGTTGACCTGAATATTGTCGGGTATGGGAGATTGTAGCTCTGAAGAAAGGTTGGATAGACTGGGTTTGTTTTCTCTGGAATGCAGAAAAATGAGGCATGACTTGATAGAAGTTTGTAAAGTTGTGAATGTTATAGGTCGCGTGGAAAATATGAGGCTTTTTTCCAGGGTCAATTATTGGGGAACAGAGATTCAAGGTGCAGGGTAGGGGTGGGGGGTGAATTTAAAAGAGATGTGCGAAGCAAGTATTTTACACAAAAGGAGTTGAGTACCTGGAACACACTGGCAGAGGAGGGGGTGGAAGCAGACACAATAGAATTACTCAAGAAATATCTGCACTAATGCATGACTAGGAAGGGAATAGAGGGATATGAATCCTGTAGGTGAAGACAGTTTCAGTATGGAAGGGCAAAATGTGTCAGCACAGGCTTGTAGGGCCGAAGGGCCTGTTCCTGTGCTGTATTGTTCCTTGTTCTTTGATCCCTGCTGTTGAATTGGATTCTCGGGAGCCAGCTCCGTATGAAGAGCCTGTTCTCATTCTTTTGTTGGAGTTCATGGGGCAGCTGCTGCTTCCTTGCTACGTCACTGATCAAACCAACAATGCGGAAAGCCTCTTGATATTTTAAATACACTGTCTGCAGGAAAATATTTGGCCAAGGTTTTAATATTGTTTAATAAGGTAATGACGTCAATACACCAGTGTTGTTTACGGCTCGGAACATTTCACATCATGGTCCAAGATTTAAATGGACCCTAACTCGTGATAATACAGTTTTCAATGTTTCTCTCCCCTGACGTGTTATGAAGAGGTTTTGATAACGTGTTTTGATGAAGACAGTGCATCATCAACACCGTTTGGTGGAGTGGGTGTCTGTTTGAATTCTCGCTTGTGATAATACAGTTTTAAATGTGTCAGTGTTACTTTCCCCACTCTCTGGGCGGTGTCGCTGTCAGTGTCTCCACCCCACCCTTCGCTCTTGGAGTGATACCATTTTTAGCATCCTTTCTGTCTGAGAATGTCCCTGTTCTTGTCCCCCCTCTCTCAGGGATGGGGTGGGTGTTTCACATGCACCTGGTTTGTTAGTTCCATTTGCTCTCTTGTGAAATGGGTAATCCCTGTTTTACTCTGGTAACAGTGAGTGAAAGCCTGGCAAAGTTCACCCTTCATCTCTATCATATCTCAGGGCCTAAGGTTGGTCAGTACTGTCTGGGCCCAGAAAAATCCCACCACTTCTCACAGTTTTCCCTCTTTCCTATCTTTACTGAACACCTTGTCTCCAGGAATCCCCAGTCCCGCCCGATCTCTGTTAGAGCCACAGCATCAGATTTCCACTTGGCAATCTGTGTCTGTAACTCCCCAACACTGTACTATTGACCCATTTCAGTCTGTTTCCCATCAGTCAGGGTCCTTAATTGGCAAAGGCTGCATTTAACGAATCTCAATGATTGTGGAGACCTGGTGAGGTTGGGAAAAATCAGAAGGATCAGTTGCACCATTTGCATTATGTACAGGGTCCGGGACGCAACAAGCGGGACCTGGGATGCCAGGGGGCCCGTTGTGCTCGGGTCTGGGACTGAGGAGCCTGTAATCTCTGGTCGCTGTCCCTGATTTGTGGGTCCTCTCTGATGGAGACCATTGTGAAATCCATTGTCAAGATCGCAACCAGCTGACCTGGAGAAGCAAGAACATGCAGTGCCCGTGGGCACAACCTGAATGTGATCAGAGGATAAGGTCAAAAATCATGCGACACCAGATTTATTAGAACAAGAGGTTTATTAGAAAACATAATCTTTCAGAGCCTCGCCCTTTCTTCAGATGCTCAGAGGAGCAAGCAAGGTGAATTGAATCAACAGAGAAAACAAACTCTGCTGTTCATTTCCTTCTCGGTTGACTCCGTTCTCAATGACATGAACAAGAGACAAGGCAAGAATAAAGAATATAAGGACACCACCAGTGACCTCCTGAAATTCATAAGAAACCTCACCCAGCACTTTGATGAAAAGTAAGAGTATGTGAACCATACTTAGTGACAATATTTTCCTGCTTTTTCAGTTTTTAGCATCGATTCAAAGCAGAAATAGTCTTTCTTTCTCCTTCCCACCTTGAAACTCTTACTGAGATGATCAAACCCAGCCACAGTTCATGTGACGGGTTGAGGGATTGCCTAATGATTGAGAGAGGGTACTGGGTCAGGATTCCCTGGAATTCAGATGGCTGGGATGAGATTTCACTGAAACATTTAAAATTCTCCAGGGCCCTGACAGGGTAGATTTTGGAAGGATGAACCCCTACCTGGGGATTCTAAAGCAGAGTCCCAGTCTGGGAATAAGGGGTTAGACATTTCGACCAGAGATGAGGAATGGGTGGCACAGTGGCTGGCACCACTACCTCACAGCGCCAGGGACCTGGGTTTGATTCCACCTTCAGGCAACTGTCTGTGTGGACTTTGTATGTTCTCCCTCTGTCTGAATGGGTTTCCTCTGGGTGTCTCAGTTTGCTCTCTCAGTCCAGATATGTGCAGGTTCGTTGGATTGGCCATGGAAGTGTAAGGTTAGGAGAGGGGGCTAGTTCTGGTGAGATGCTGCTTGTACTTGATGGGCTGAATGACCTTCTTCCACACAGTAGGGATTTTATGATTCTATGTTGCTGTGGGTCTGGAGTCATATGTCAGTCAGTATGGACAAGGACAGCAATCTGATGAACATTAGTGGGCCCGACAGGGTTCTCCCCCAACAATGGTCGTCATTAGACTCTTAACTCCAGAGTCTTTTTGTATTTAAAATTCCACTCCATGCATTGCCAGGATTTAGATTAGATTCCCTGCAGTATGGAAACAGGCCCTTTTGCCCAACAACTCCACACCGACCCTCCGAAGAGTAACCGACCCAGACTCATTCCCCATATTCACCCCGACTATGGGCAATTTAGCGTGACCAATTCACCTAACCTGCACATCTTTGGATGGTGGGAGGAGACCGGAGCACCCGGAGGAAACCCATGCAGTCTCAGGGAGAATGTGCAAACTCCATAAAAGGCAGTCACCCGAGGCTAAAATTGAACCTGGGATCCTGGTGCTGTGAGGCAGCAGTGCTAACCACTGTACCACCGTGCTGCCCCACGGTGATCCCAGGTCCCCCAGAACATTACTTGGCTCTTTGGATTAAGAATCTAGTGATGATACCATTAACTCACTGCCTTCCCACATGTGAATCCTCTCTATCTTGAATTTATTCAAACGCCTAAGTATCGCTGAGTATCCCAAAGATTCAAAACCCTCTGAGTGAAGAAATTCATAGAATCCCTACAATGTGGAAACAGGCCATTCAGCCCAAACCGTCTCGCCAAAGAGCATCTCACCCAGACCCAGGCCATTGCATTTCCAATGGCCATTCCACATAACCCGCACGTTTGTGGACTGTGGGAGGAAACCAGATCACCTGGAGGGAATCCAGACAGGCACAGGGAAAACGTGCAAACTTCACACAGTCAGTTGCCCGAGGGTGGAATTAAACGTTGGTCCCAGTGCTGTGCCACCCCATTTGATTCTGGGCAATAAATGCTGACATAGCAAATGATGCCCAATCCAGTAAATGAATTAAGAAAAGATCAGTCAAGTTTTGGATAGGACTGTGGTGGGTTACTCCCCACTTGCCTGGATGGATGCAGCTCCAAAAACCATCAAGAAGCTTGATATCTTCCAGTACAAAGCAGCCTGCTTGATTGGCACCACCATCGATAAACATACACTCCCTCCACCACTGATGCTCAGTAACACCCGTGTGCACCATCTACAAGATGCACTGCAGGAATTCACACCAAATCTCATGAGACAGCACCTTCCAAACCCACGATCATTTCCATGTAGAAGGACACAGAACACCACCAAAAACAAGTTCCCCTCCAATCCACATAGAATCTTGATTTGAAAATATATTACTGTTCCTCCAGTGTCGCTGGATGAAAATCCTGGAATTCCCTCCCTAAGGGCATTGTGGGTTTATCTACAGCACATGGACTGCAGTGGTTCAAGAAGGCAGCTCACCACCACCTTGCAAAGGGCAGGATTGTGGCTCAGTGGTTAGTGCTGCTACCTCACAGCACTAGGGACCTGGTTCAATTTCACCCTGGAGCAACTGTCTGTGTGGAGGTTGCACATTTTCCCCATGTCTGTGTGGGTTTCTTCCACACAGTCCATAGATGTGTTGGTTAGGTGGATTAGCCATGCCAAATTGTACATAGTGTCGAGGGATGTGTTGGCTGGGTGGGTTGACCATAGGAAATGCTGCAGTACAGGAACAGGGTCAGTCTAGATGGGATGCTGTTTGGTGGGTTGGTGTGGATTTGATGGGCTGAATGGCCTGCTTCTACACTGTATGATGATTGCATGATTCACAAGGGCAACACAGAACGTGTAATAAATGCTGGCCCAGACAGCAACACCCATGTCCTCAGAGTGAGTTTTAAACAAAAAGACCATCTGCACTGCTTACTATTTCATCAGTCTTTGTGTCAATGTGGAACTATGATTCTCATTAATACATACAGTAATTAGATTAGATTAGATTAGATTACTTACAGTGTGGAAACAGGCCCTTCGGCCCAACAAGTCCACACCGACCCGCCGAAGCATAACCCACCCATTCCCGTACATTTACCCCTTACCTAACACTACGGGCAATTTAGCATAGCCAATTCACCTGACGTGCACATCTTTGGACTGTGGGAGGAAACCGGAGCACCCGGAGGAAACCCACGCAGACACAGGGAGAATGTGCAAACTCCACACAGTCAGTCGCCTGCGTCGGGAATTGAACCCAGGTCTCTGGCGCTGTGAGGCAGCAGTGCTAACCACTGTGCCACCGTGCCTCCCAAATTTGTTAAGGCCTCACCACAGAATCCTTGTGGAACACCACTCATCACTTTCTTTCTCTGTCGTCTGTCACTACACCAGCCTCCGAACCAAGTCAAACATTCATCTTCAATCCCATGGGTTTTAACTTTATTGTGGGAAATTATCAAGTACTTCTGAAAGTTGATGAGACTTTTTGCCCTATCGACTATTTTAGTTCATGCATTTAGTTCGTTAGTCAGAACCTACCCATCACAAATCTATGTGGGCTATTTCCAATTCTCCACATGTTCATTCTTTCTGCTGCTAATGGTAGATTCCAATGAAACCCTCAAAAGAGATGTTAGATTGACCAGTATATAATTTCCTCAGTTCCCTCTCTCATCTTTCTTGAACCCGTGGAGTTACAGCAAGACATTTTCCAAACTAAAGGAATGGTTGCTGCTTTGGAAGCTGATGGGAAAAGCTTCTGAAACTTCTCCCCCCTCCCCCTTCCTTTAAACCCCTGAGGTCCTGAAGATCTGTCAGCCTTTAGAGCTGCTCGCTTTCCAATGCTGTTTTCTGGCATGTATCAAGTTTCACGAATTCCAGTCTTCAATTCATTACTAACCTCCCTGGAATGGAAGCTGCATTATCCCGTTCCTTGACTGTGAAGACTGACACAACTAATTATTGTACATATCGGCCATTCCCATAGTCTCATTCATGGAATTCCCAGTTTGTTTTTAAAGGGCTCACATTGCACTGGAGCCGCCTTGATTTTCTAATTTTCGTGTGAAACATTTGTGTTATTCTTGTGACCCCTTGCAGGTCTCTCTCTCAATCACTTTTTTGTAACTCTTGCTTCCTTTTTGTCTTCCTTTGCAGTTCTTCATGTCTTCCTTCAGTTGCCTGAATTCTCACTGATATTCCCATATTTGAGTGTTCTCACCTTTCGTTTTCTGTTTTCTCTCACTTATTTTATCAGTGACAATGTGTTAACAAGTGGGGACCTGTTCCATACTGAGCTGAATTCATTTTTAACCATCTCCCCATCTCATTGGGAGTCTGATCTGATAATTTTGGCTGACACCAATCTCTGTTGCATTCTGTTTTCTGGGAGATGGGTGTCACTGGCATAGATCAGTAATTGTTACCCAAGACTAATTGTCCTTGAACTGATGGCCTTGCTGTGGCCTCTCGGAAGGCACCTAAGACTTTAACCAGATTGCTGTGGGGCTGGAGTCACATGAAGTCCAGACTGGGTAAGGCTGAGGCTGGACAGCAATCAGGGATCATTATTGTGGTCACCATTAATGAGGCTTGCTTTGTGATTTGAATTCAAATTCCAGCACTTGTCTCTGGGGGAGATAGTACAGTTCGATATATTGTGGCAGAACCCCTGTTTTGTATCTCACCTGAAAGACAACAGCTCCCTCAGTTTTGCAGTGTCAGCCTTGACTGTGTGCTCAACATAGGAATTAGGAGCAGGAAGAGGCAATTCAGCCCTTAACATGACCATGGCTGATCTTATCCTGGTTTCAACTCCACTCTCCTGTCTGCTCCCCATCGCTCTTTATCTCACTTTCCATCAGAAACACATCTTTCTTGAACCTGTGGATTGATTCTGCCTCCACTGCACTCTGGGGCATTGAGTTTCACAGATTCACAACCCTCTGGGAGATGTAGTTTCTCCTCAGCTCAGGTTTGAACCAACCTCCTCTCACTCTGTATCGATGACCTCTTGTTCCAGACTGTCCTGCAAGGGGGAGCATCTATTCAACATCCACCTTATCAATCCCCTTTCCCATTTTCTATCCCTCAATCAGATCCCTCCTCATTCTTTTGAACTCCAGCGAGTCCAAGCCCAAACTCTTTAACTGCTCCTCATGGGACAGCACTTTCATCCCTGGGATCAGTCAGGGGAACATTCTCTGAACAGCCTCCAGTGCTGAAGGACTCTATGATCAAAATAGACTCCCCAAAGCTTCTGAGACAGAGGTGACAGTGCTCCCACTGACCAGGTTCCAGTTTGTACAGGGCTCTGCTCTCAGCTGGATGGTTGGGAGTTGGAGTTGATTTTAAGCTGTATTTTGGAGAGGAGTAAGCAGAGAGCGGCGCGAGCTGGGCAGAAGTGAGGTTGGAGCGCAGAGCTGGTCGGGAAGGTAAGTGATTGATATTTGAGTGGGTGTGTTCTATCCCTCCCATCCTCCTCCTCTAACCTAACTTTAAAGTTCACAGGTAAGCTACTCAGTGTTCTTGCTTTGGAGACGAAGTGTAGAGTAATGGCAGCGCAGGCAGTGGAATGTTCCTCCTGCCGGATGTTTGAGGTAGGGGTGACCACCAATACTCCTGCCGACTTCATCTGCCGGGAATGCTGTCAGATTCTGATCCTCACAGAACGAGTTAGGAAACTGGAACTGGAGTTGGATGAACTGAGGATTATTCGAGAGGCTGAGAAGGTGATAGATAGAAGCTACAGGGACATAGTTACGCCAGAGAACAGAGGTAGCTGGGTAACAGTTAGAGGTGGGAAGGGGAGGAAGCAGGCAGTGCAGGGATCCCCTGTAGTCATTCCCCTAAACAATAGGTATACCACTTTGTATACTGGTGGGGGGGACAGCCTAGCAGGGGTAAGCTGCAGTGACCAGGTCTGTGGCGTGGGGTCTGGCTCTGAGACTCAGAAGGGAAATGGGGAGAGCGCTAGTTATAGGAGACTCTCTTGTTAGAGGGACGGACAGGCGATTCTGTGGGCATGGGCGAGACTCTCGGATGGTTTGTTGCCTCCCGGGTGCCAGGGTCCAAGACGTCTCGGACTGTGTCTTCAGAATCCTTAAGGGGGAGGGTGTGCAGCCAGAAGTCGTGGTGCACGTTGGCACCAACGACATAGGTAGGAAGAGGGGTGGGGAAGTCATTCAAGAGCTCAGGGAGTTAGGCTGGAAGCTGAAAGCTAGGACAGACAGAGTCGTCATCTCTGGGTTGTTGCCGGTGCCACGTGACAGTGAGGCAAGGAATAGGGAGAGAGTGCAGTTGAACACGTGGCTGCAAGGATGGTGTAGGAGGGAGGGCTTCAGGTATTTGGACAATTGGACTGCATTCTGGGGAAGGTGGGACCTGTACAAGCAGGACAGGTTGCACCTGAACCAGAAGGGCGCCAATATCCTGGGGGGTAGGTTTGCTAGCTATCTTCGGGGGTTTTAAACTAATTTGGCAGGGGGATGGGATCCGGACTTGTAGTCCAGCAAGTAGGCTAGCTGTTTGTCAGGATGTCCAAGTGTGTGGGGAAGCTGTGAAGAAGGTAGCACTGACAGGGAATACTTGCGGACACAGAGATGGGTTCAAGTGCGTATACTTCAACGCAAGGAGTATCAGAAATAAGGTCGGTGAACTTAAGGCATGGATAGGTACCTGGCACTACAATGTTGTGGCCATCACGGAAACGTGGATAGAAGAGGGACAGGAATGGTTGTTGGAGGTTCCTGGTTACAGATGTTTCAGTAGGATTAGGGAGGGTGGTAAAAAAGGAGGGGGGGGGGGGGTGGCGTTGCTAATTAGAAATGGTATAACAGCTGCAGAAAGGCAGTTCGAGGGGGATCTGCCTTTGGAGGTAGTATGGGCTGAAGTCAGAAATAGGAAAGGTGCAGCCACCTTGTTGGGTGTTTACTATAGGCCCCCCAATAGCAGCAGAGATGTGGAGAAACAGATTGGGAAACAGATTTTGGAAAGGTGCAGAAGCCACAGGGTAGTAGTCATGGGTGATTTCAACTTCCCAAATATTGATTGGAAGCTCTTTAGATCAAGTAGATTGGATGGGGCGGTGTTTGTGCAGTGTGTCCAGGAAGCTTTTCTAACACAGTATGTAGATTGTCCAACCAGAGGGGAGGCCATTTTGGATTTGGTACTCGGTAATGAACCGGGACAAGTGATGGGCTTGTTAGTGGGTGAACATTTTGGTAATGGTGACCACAATTCAGTGACTTTCACCTTTGTTATGGAGAGAGATAGGTGCGTGCAACAGGGTAGGTTTTACAATTGGGGGAAGGGTAATTACGATGCTGTAAGACAGGATCTGAGGAGCATAAGTTGGGAGCATAGGCTGTCGGGGAAGGATGTCGTGGAAATGTGGAACTTTTTCAAGGAACAGATATGACGTGTCCTTGATATGTATGTACCGGTAAGGCAGGAAAGAAACAGTCGTGTGAGGGAACCTTGGTTGACGAGGGAGGTTGAATGTCTTGTAAAGAGGAAGAAGGAGGCTTACATAAGGTTGAGGAAACAGGGTTCAGACAGAGCAGTGGAGGGATACAGGATAGCCAGAAGGGACCTGAAGAAAGGGATTAGGAGAGCCAAGAGAGGGCATGAAAAATCTCTGGCGGATAGGATCAAGGATAACCCAAAGGCATTTTATGCGTATGTGAGAAACATGAGAATGACGAGAACGAGGGTAGGTTCAATCAAGGACAGTAGTGGGAGACTGTGTATTGAGTCGGAAGAGATAGGAGAGGTCTTGAATGAGTACTTTTCTTCAGTATTTACCAATGAGAGGAACCGTATTGTTGAAGAGGAGAGTGTGAAACGGACTGGTAAGCTAGAGGAGATACATGTTAGGAAGGAAGATGTGTTGGATATTTTGAACAACTTGAGGATAGACAAGTCCCCTGGGCCTGATGGGATATATCCTAGGATTATGTGGGAAGCAAGAGAGGAAATTGCAATACCGTTGGCAATGATCTTTTCATCTTCACTGTCAACGGGGGTGGTACCAGGGGACTGGAGAGTGGCAAATGTTGTGCCCCTGTTCAGAAAGGGAATAGGGATAACCCCGGGAATTACAGGCCAGTTAGTCTTACTTCGGTGGTAGGTAAAGTAATGGAAAGGGTACTGAGGGATAGGATTTATGAGCATCTGGAAAGGCACTGCTTGATTCGGGACAGCCAGCACGGATTTGTGAAGGGTAGGTCTTGCCTTACAAGTCTGATTGAATTCTTTGAGGAGGTGACCAAGCATGTGGATGAGGGTAGAGCAGTGGATGTAGTATACATGGGTTTTAGTAAGGCATTTGATAAGGTTCCCCATGTTAGGCTTATGCGGAAAGTCAGGAGGCATGGGATAGAGGGAAATTTGGCCAATTGGATAGAAAACTGGCTAACCGGTCAAAGTCAGAGAGTGGTGGGAGATGGTAAATATTCAGCCTGGAGCCCAGTTACAAGTGGAGTTCCGCAGGGATCAGTTCTGGGTCCTCTGCTGTTCGTAACTTTTATTAATGACTTGGATGAGGGAGTCGAAGGGTGGGTCAGTAAATTTGCAGATGATACGAAGATTGGTGGAGTTGTGGATAGTGAGGAGGGCTCTTGTCGGCTGCAAAGGGACTTGGATATGATGCAGAGCTGGGCTGAGGAGTGGCAGATGGAGTTCAACCCTGCCAAGTGTGAGGTTGTCCATTTTGGAAAGACAAATAAGAATGCGGAATACAGGGTTAACGGTAGGGTTCTTAGTGAGGTGGAGGGACAGAGGGATCTTGGGGTCTATGTTCATAGGTCTTTGAAAGTTGCCACTCAGGTGGATAGAGCTTGTAAGAAGGCCTATGGTGTATTAGCGTTCATTAGCAGAGGGATTGAATTCAAGAGTCGTGAAGTGATGTTGCAACTGTACAGGACTTTGGTTAGGCCACGTTTGGAGTACTGTGTGCAGTTCTGGTCGCCTCACTTCAGGAAAGATGTGGAAGTTTTGGAGAGGGTGCAGAGAAGATTTACCAGGATGTTGCCTGGAATGGAGAATAGGTCATACGAGGATAGGTTGAGAGTGCTAGGACTTGTCTCATTGGAACGGCGAAGGATGAGGGGTGACTTGATAGAGGTTTATAAGATGGTCAGAGGAATAGATAGAGTAGACAGTCATAAACTTTTTCCCCGGGTACAAAAGAGCGTTACAAGGGGACATAAATTTAAGGTGAAGGGTGGAAGGTATAGGGGAGATATCAGGGGTGGGTTCTTTACCCAGAGAGTGGTGGGGGCATGGAATGCGCTGCCTGTGGGAGCGGTAGAGTCAGAATCTTTGGTGACCTTTAAGAGGCAATTGGATAGGTACATGGATGGGTGCTTAAGCTAGGACAAATGTTCGGCACAACATCGTGGGCCGAAGGGCCTGTTCTGTGCTGTATTGTTCTATGTTCTAACCTTTCTGATCAAAGCCTCCAGAAATGTGAAGGTGAAATTTATGAACAATTCAGAGCAATGATCTACTCAGTTATTTTGACTCCTGGGGCCTGCTGAGTACTAAAACTCAGCATTTAGGGATTGCTGAGAAATATCTTCATTGACTTTGACATTAATTGTACTTTTCAGGTTCCACAGTTTAATGAAAAGTCCAGAATATTATAGCTTTGAGTTATTTCCTGATCTCATTGTTGCTGTCTACAAGGCTGTGAAGGACACAGAGTGGAAGAAGTACTTTCCAAAAGAATAGAGGCTGCTCCTGTCTTCAAAGGGTTTCCATCTCTTGAGTGGATATGAGACAGAACCACATGCATGCTTCCGGGCTAGAATGGAAAGAAGGAACTTACATTTGTACCACAGAATCCCGATAGTGTTGAAGTAGGCCATTCAGCCTATTGACTCCACACCGCCCCTCCGAAGGTCATTCTACCTAGAGCCCTATCCTAGCTCTGTATTTTCCAATGGCTACTCCACAGAGCCTGCACATCCCTGTACACTCTGGGCAATTTAGCACAACTATTTTACCAGCCTGCTGATCTTTGGACTGTGGGAGGAAACCTGAGGACCCAGGGGAAGCCCATGCTGACACAGGGAGAATGTGCAGACTTCACACAGACCTGCCTGAGGCAGGTACCTGGTGCTGTGAGGCAGCAGTGCCAACCACTGACCCTCCATGTAGCCCATTATTGCTTGCTGTAATGTCTGCTTCATGACTTGTAATGTGTTTTATTGGTTTCAATAAACCAGCTCTGAGTTAATGGATTGATCATGGGACCAGTATCTTTAACATGTCACAGTGAAAGGCTGGAGAAATCACTGTGCAGATGAGGCCTATTGTACAAGCAGCTTAATCTGCAGGTAGAAAATACGAGCGACATCCTTCGATCGTGTAAAGGTGTGTGAGGCAACATATGGGCAAGGAACAAAAGAAGGCCACTCAGTCCTTTGAACCTGCTCCCCCATTCAATAAGATTATGGTTGATCTGATTTTAACCTCAACTTTACATTTTCCAATAATGTTCCATCCCTTCAGTCATAAGAATCTATCTACCTCTCCCTTAAAAATATCTAAAGATTCTGCATCCACTGCCCTTTAAGGAAGAGAATTCCAAAGACTGACAACTCTGTGAGTAAAAACATGTTTCTGAATCTCTGTTTTGAATGGACTCTCCCTTAATTTTAAACTGTGATCCCTGGTTCTGGATTCTCCCACAAGAGGAAACATCCTTTCCACATCAACCCCGTCAGGATCTTGCATGTTTCAATGAAGCCTTACATTCAGTTTCCCCTCACAATACACTATAACGTTCTATAAGCTTACCTGATGACTTGCTGTACCTACATACTAACCTTGTGTGATTAATGCACAGAGACCCAGATATGGTTCGGGGGACCTAGGTTCAAATCCCACTGTGGCAGATTATGGAATTTGAATTCAATTAAAAAATCTGCAATTAAGAGTCTAATGATGACCATGAATCCATGTTGATTGTCAGGAAAACCCATCCGGTTCATTAAATTCCTTTCGGGAACGGAACTGCCATCCTTCCCTGGTCTGGCCTACATGGGAATCCAATCCTACAGCAATGTGGTTGACTGTTAACTGCCCTCTGGGGCAATTAGAGGTGGGCAATAAATGCTGTCCTAGTCAGGGATGTCCTCATCCTGTGAATGAATTAAAAAGAAATATCTGACTATAAATAATCAACATGAGGATTAATTGTAATTAATCATTTGTAATTAATGAGCAGCCTTTGTTCCAAGCCTTCATTATCTCCTGATTTATTCTCTTTCCCACCATAAAGCTACTGTTAGGAAGCATGGAGACTATTCCTACCAGCTATTGGATCTCTTCCCTATTTGTGCTGCTTTCCAGAACACAAGCGTCTTCCTGCTCCAGCCTCCATTCCTCACCCTCACACTGTTCTCCTCTCTCCACTCCTGACCTCTCACACTGTTCTGCAGCCTCCATTCCTCACCCAGACCTGTTTAAGACCAGGGGTCATAAGATTAAGGTGAAAGTATTTTTTAACTCAGCGTGTGGTAGGTATATGGAACATGCTGCCTGAGAGGGTGGTGCAGGCTGAAAATCTCACAACCTTTAAAAAACATTTGGATGAGCACTTTTAATTCCAGGACACAGTTGGCTCCAGAAAACTGCGGTTAAATGGGATTAGTGTAGTTTAGTGTGTGGTGGTTGGCATTGACATGGTGGGCCGAAGGGTCTATTTCTATGCTGTGTGATTCTTGAATCTGGGTTCCTAGCTCTGTGAGGCAGCAATGCTGTGTCGCCCATATTGAGAGAGGGCACACAACAAAATCAGCACAAGGGGGCGATAAGAATTCAGCTCTTCCTGTTTTTGAAAACCCCACCATCACATCACTCAATTAAAACAAACGATGGGTTATAAGCACAGCTCCCTTCTTGGTTGGTGAAGGGGAGGTGTGGTCACTGGTCAGATAACAAAGACATAGGAAAAGAGAGAGTGGACCCAATTAAAATGGAAGGGGAGTGGTGTGGGGGGCATCTGTGAATGGATACTTACCAATCTGACAGAGTGCCCTCCACCTGGTAATCTATTTTACGCAATGTAGAAACATAGAGGATACAAGCAGGAGTAGGACATTCGGCTCCTCCAGTCTACTCGCCCTTCAATATGATTGTGGCTGATCATCGAGCACTGTACTGTAATCCCTCCCTACCCCATATGCCTTGATTCTTTAGCCACAAGAGCTATCTCTACCTCCTTCTTGAAAACATAATGTTTTTTCCTCAACTGCTTTCTGTGACAGAGAATTCCACAGGCTCACCGCTCTCTGGGTGAAGACATTTTTCCTCATCTCTGTCCTGTAGAGTTTACCTCTTAACTTTAAACTATGAGCCCTGGTTCTGGACTTCCCCACCATTGGGAACATCCTTACTTCATTTGACTTGTCTCATGCTGTTCCAATTTTATAGCTTTCTCCAAGATTCCCTTCCTTCATTCTTCTAAACTCCAGTGAACACAATCCTCACCAACTCAACCCCTCCTTATACATCAGTCCTGCCATCACAGAAATCAAATGGCATTCAGTAATTAATATTAATCAGCCCATTGTGGAATGTCATGAAAATTAAATTGACTCGACTCAACTATTAGCAAGAGCAACCAAAAAGAGCTTTATTAATTTTTTTTAACCTCTGTATTGCAGAGGGACCACATGCACTTGACAAAAATGCCTTGTGCAAGGGCCCTGAGTATAATTCAGATATTTGTCTTATACTGTTTCTTATCACACTCTCAAGGACAAAGACTGTGAAGATTTGAGTTGTTATTCTTTTCATTCCCTTGTTGTGGACATACTGTTCTTATATTTTTCACTTGTTGAATGTTTACACAGTTCCTCAGAGACAGGCTGTCTCTCGACAGCAGACTTCAGCAAAGTGTCAGAAAGTTTTAACTTTAGTAAAGCATTGTCTTTCAGATTTCACAGTAAATGCATTTCAGAGTAAATGTTAATTTTGTTAATTTTCCTTTACATGGAACACAGACTTTGAAGGTCAAGGTTAGAAGACAATCATTGCCGGTTCTAAAATTCAGGCTTCGGGTGCAGTAATCTCAATGGAATCATTGGATACAATCTTACAACAGCAGAAAGATGGGAGCTGTCGATGGAGGGTGCAGACAGCGGTGTCGACAGTGGGTGTAGATGGTGGGTGCAAACAGAGGGACTAGACAGTGGCTGTGGATACTGGGTGCAGACAGTGGGTACAGATGGTGGTGCAGAGGGAGGGTCCAGATGGTGGGAGCAGATGGTGTTATAGACGGTCGTGTAGACATGAGAAAGACCTTGTGGTGACCACATGGGTGGCTGTGTGGAATCACACAGAGAGCAGCCAGTGAGCCTGACACACTCAGGGACACCCCCTGATGCTGAAGGTCATGCTGCTGCTGACAAAGGTCACATATCAACTGAAACTGCTCTCCATCCCTACACACTTCCCTCTTGTCCCCACATGCCTCACTGCAACCCCTGGAGATGCCAGTCAGCACTCTGTGCCCTCGCTCAGTCTCTATTGACCTTGCATCCATTAGCCTTCACCCTCCTCCCAAGCACTTACTTGGGCCTTAACTGAAGCTTGAGCCATTTCCTCTGACCCTTGATGATGAGTTTGGAACTCATCTTGGAACTGTCTCACCTGGTCACCATTAACCTATACTGCCCTCTCAGCATGGAGCATAGATTGATACAGCACAGAAAAGGCCCTTTGGCCCATTGAGTCTGCACTGACATAACTACGGCTAAAGGCACTCTAATCCCAATTTCCTGCACTTATCCCAAATCCTTGCATGTTATGATATTTAAATGTTGTAAGGTTTCCACTCTCCACTACCTTCCCTGACAGAGGGTTGTGTGTTTATAATTTATATCACGTCAGGCTCACGGAGTTTAACAAAAGCTCAACTATTTGTCCTTTTCTTTAATGAGTGGTATGGTGGCTCAGTGGTTAGCACTGCTGCCTTACAGCACCAGGGACCTGGGTTCGATTCCAGCCCCGGGTGACTGTCTTTGTGGAGTTTGCACGCTCCCCCTGTGTATGTGTGGGTTTCCTCTGTGTGCTCCAGTTTCCTCCCACAATCCAAAGATGTACAGGTTAGGTGAATTGACCATTCTAAAATTGCCACAGTGATCAAGAAGCTGTCAGTCAGGGGAGATGTTGAGTAAAAGGGTAGGGGATGGGTCTCGGGGAGTCTGTCTTCAGAGAGTTGGTGTTGGCTTGTTGGGCCAAATAGCCTGTTTCCACACTGTGACAGTCTGTGGATTCTGTGACAGTTCATTCCAGATTCCCATCTCCCAGAATGAAAATCTTATTTCCCAAATCTCATTTGTGATGTTCGTAATGAAACCATTCATTTTGTCTTGTCTCGTTTAGCTCTTCTGCTCCTTGTTCGATAAATGTTTCTTTCCCAATAAAATATGAGTTCCTTGATGGGCTGTTAACCTTGTCCAATCAGGGAGCCCTGGCTGACAGATAAAAAAAGGGAGTGTCAGAAGTACTGATACTCTGGGACCTGACTCTGAATAACAACCTGCCAACCAACCCCCTCCTTTTGTCACCCTCAATCTCCCTATGCTTACTCTTGATGCCCCTTTGATCCAGCCTGTGCTGCCTTCTGGAGAGGTTAACCTTCCCTCCATTCCTGATGAAGACCTTATGCCCAAACCATTGATTATCCTGCTCTTTGGATGCTGCCTGACCTGCTGTGGATTCCCAGCAACACATTATTGACTCTGATCTCCACCATCTGCAGTCTTCACTTTATCCTTCCCTCCAGCACCCAGGAAAGTGGACATCATCCCAGAGGAGCATAGTCCCACTCGCTCATTACAGACAGAGATGACTGGTGGTGTGTTTAACCCGAGGGTCACCACAGCTGAGGCTGGGGGAGTGAAGGTGGCACCTTCGTGGTGGTAGCACCCTTCATTAATCCACTGCAATCCCTCTTGGAGCTGCAAGAATTCAACCTCACTCACTGCTCTCCTCCCTGTAAGGCAATATTGCTGCTTCTAGTTTACAGCTAATTGACCATTGAAATACAAGTAAGGCTAGTCAGCATTGGCTGAGCAGACAGCCACTACTGCAATGATCCCAGCTCCAGAAAGTCCCCTTGTAATTGGGGAGCACATCAAGGAGCACAGTGTGCACTGCCTCTGAAATCCCTCCATTACTGAGAATACACTCTCAGTTTTCACCTTTCTCAGCTGCCATCTCACTTGCACTATAAATTCTGTGAACTATGATCCTGCCCCACGAGCTGCCTGATGAAGGAGCAGTGCTCCGAAAGCTTGTACTTCCAAAGAAACCTGTTGGACTATAACCTGGTGTTGTGTGATTTTTAACTTTGGCCACCTCAATGAGCTGCAATCTCAGACTGAATTGTTTTTCTTCCGAGATTTGACAACATTAAAGCCTAATCTTCAATCCCCATCACAAAGCCCATTCTCTACCCATCACTCAGAGACAAATACCTCAGAGACACCAACAGGCAGCACAGAGTAACACACTCCCACTCATCGAGATACAAAGTTAAAAATCACACAACACCTGGTTATCCAACAGGTTTAATTGGAAGCACACTAGCTTTCGGAGCGCCACTCCATCATCAAGTGGTTGTGGAGGACACTCCCTTGATGATGGAGCGGCGCTCCGAAAGCTAGTGTGCTTCCAATTAAACCTGTTGGACTATAATCTGGTGTTGTGAGATTTTTAACTTTGTACACCCCAGTCCAAATCTCCAAATCATTGCACTGCCTACAGCCAGTGCAGAATAACACACACACACAGACACCTACAGGCAACACTGAGTAACACATACACTCAGAGAGTCAGGCAGCACTGAGTAACACACACACTCCATGCTGCCTGTAGGTGTCTCTCTGAATAACACACCCACACTCAGAGTGACACCTACAGGCAGCATTATGTAATACACCTGCATCAGAGGGAAACGCAGCCTGCAGTGTCAGTGATTGGCCTCAGATCATTTCAGGTACAACACAGCATGCAGCAAAGAGTGCAGAGTGCAATCCCAGCACCTGAGCCGGGACCACAGAGTGAAGAGGGAATGCCTAAGATTGTAATTATTGAGTCCTAACAGCTTTCTGTTTCTAGGTAAAAACAAGGACTGCAGATGCTGGAAACCAGAGGCTAGATCAGAGTGGTGCTGGAAAAGCACAGCAGGTCAGGCAGCATCCGAGAAGCAGGAAAATCAACGTTTTGGGCAAAAGCCCTTCATCAGGAATAGAGGCAGGGTGCCTGCAGAGTGGAGAGATAAATGAGAGGGGGTTGGGGAGAAAATAGCATAGAGTACGATAGGTGAATGGGGTAGGGATGGAGGTGATAGGTCAGAGAGGAGGGTGGGGGAAGGTAGCAAAGAGTACAATAGGGGTGAATGGAGGTGGGGATGGAGGTGATAGGTCAGAGAGGAGGGTGGAGTGGATAGGAGGAAAGGAAGATAAGCAGGTAGGACAGGTCATGAGGATGGTGCTGAGCTGGAAGGTTGGAACTGGGGTGAGGTGGGGGAA
This sequence comes from Chiloscyllium plagiosum, assembly GCF_037043375.1. Taxonomy (NCBI): domain Eukaryota; kingdom Metazoa; phylum Chordata; class Chondrichthyes; order Orectolobiformes; family Hemiscylliidae; genus Chiloscyllium; species Chiloscyllium plagiosum. Next base: position 109,049,159 of record NW_028270147.1, on the reverse strand, counting down.
GGAGAAATGAGGAAGCTGGTGAAATCCACATTGATGCCATGGGATTGAAGTGTTCCGAGGCGGGAGATGAGACGTTCTTCCTCCAGGTGTCGGGTGGTGAGGGAGCGGCGGTGAAGGAGGCCCAGGATCTCTATGCCCTCGGCAGAGTGGGAGGGGGAGTTGAAATGTTGGGCCACAGGGCAGTGGGGTTGATTGGTGCGGGTGTCCCGGAGATGTTCCCTAAAGCGCTCTGCTGGGAGGCGTCCAGTCTTCCCAATTTAGAGGAGACCGCATCGGGTGCAACAGATACAATAAATGATATTGGTGGATGTGCTGGTAAAAATTTGATGGATGTGGAAGGCTCTTTTGGGGCCTTAGATAGAGGTCAGGGAGGAGGTGTGGGCAGAGGTTTAGCAATTCCTGCGGTGGCAGGGGAGGGTGCCAGGATGGGAGGGTGGGTTGTTGAGGGGCATGGACCTGACCAGGAAGTCACGGAGGGAACGGTCTTTGCGGAAAGCAGGAATGGGTGGGGAGGGAAATATATCCCTGGTGGTGGAGTCCGTTTGGAGGTGGCGGAAATGTCGTTGGATGATGTGGTTTATGCGAAGGTTGGTAGGGTGGAAGGTGAGCACCAGGGGCGTTCTCTCCTTGTTACGGTTGGAGGGGTGGGGTTTGAGGGCAGAGGGGTGGGATGTGGACGAGATGCATTGGAGCGCATCTTTGACCACGTGGGAAGGGAAATTGCGGTCTCTAAAGAAGAAGGCCATCTGGTGTGTTCTGTGGTGGAACTGGTCCTCCTGGGAGCAAATATGGCGGAGGCGGAGGAATTGGGAATATGGGATGGCATTTTTGCAAGAGGGAGGTTGGGAAGAGGTGGGTTTGTAAAAGATGTCAGTGTCAAGTTGGTCATCATTAATGGAAATGGAGAGGTCCAGGAAAGGGAGGGAGGTGTCAGAGATGGTCCAGGTGGTCATTAATAGAGATCTGTTTGGAATCTTGTAACCTCCAATGATTCCAGATCAAAGGGATCATTTGAAAGTAATTGATGATTGGCTGTCAGTATGCTCTACAACGGATGTGTCATTGATTGACAGGCCAAGTAGCCAATTGTGACAATGTCATGCTGAAATGCAGCCAATCAGCTGAATGGAATGGTCAATCTCCAAAGCACACAGAGACAGAGACTGAATCTTCTTCATCTTTATTCCCTTTTCCAGATTGATATTGACAGAAAACAGTCAGCAATTAATAGCCCAGACAGAGGAAGCTGCACCAATTCACAGCCACAATGGAGCTTGAGAAAAACACTTGTGGAGATTTTCTCAATAACATGAGAATCCTGTCCCTTCAAACAGTGAAAAAACCTTAAATGGGAACTGGCGGCCGAGCAGGAAGGAGATCTGGTTTACTGAAGCAGAGACTTCTGAGGTTCACATTGTTTTGTACAGTTGACAGTCTTCAGCAACCTCCAGAGATTTTGCTTGGCATCACAAGTCAACTCTGTCCCCATGAAACACTCCCAGAACAGGGACAGCATGGGGTTTGACACAGTATAAAGCTCTATATACAGTGTCCCAATGAACTTCCATAACCCCTGAACCTCAGAAATGTCTCTGAGCCAGTCCTGAGAAGGAAGAGAGTTGAAAGTCAGTGCTGACAATGACCTTTGTCCTGCCAGCTCAGCCCTGTTCTATTTAAAGTTGTGTCTCCTCTGTGGACTGTCTCCAACACTCTACACACATTCTGATCTCCTGATGCTCTTGCTGAGGGGAGAGGGGAGGGTCACGTGGGTGAGGGCACAGAAGAATCGAGCGTTGGACTCCCAGTCAGACCCAGAGAGGGTCAGCAGGCTGCTGACACTGTAGGTGCTGTCCGAAGCTCGCAGGTAGTTGCTGGTCTGAACCCCGTCCAAAATGACTGCACCGTCCTTCTTCCACTGCACCTCCAGCTCATCGGGATAGAAGTGATTGGCAAGGCACACCAGGGTGGCAGTGCCCTTGGCATTGACCTGCTCTGGGGAGGGTGGCAGCAGGGTCAGCTTGGGCTGAGAGTTCTCACGGCCTGAAAGACAAGAGAAACAATTTTAATCCCTGCCTTTCGAAGGGATTTTAACTCTCTGAATATTCACTGGCAAAACAATCCGTTCGAACATTTGTAGCCAATACCTAACAAACCCCATGAATAAACAAGCATTGTTCAAAGTGCTTCTTGCGATGTGAGTGTTACTGATAGGATCAGCATTTATTGCCCATCCCTAATCACCCAGAGGGCAGTTTCGAGTCAACCACATTGCTGTGGGTCTGGAGTCACATGGTAAGGATGGCAGTTTCCTTCCCTAAAGGGAATCAGATGGCTTTTTCCTGACAATCAACAGTTGTTTCATGGTCATCATTAGACTCTTAATTACAGATTTTTAAAATTGAATTCACATTCCACCATCTAACCCTGGCACCCAGAACATTAATCTGGATCTCTGGATGAACAGCTCAGCAAGAGTGCCATTAAATCATCACCTCCTTTATCTTATTTTTAGCTGAGAGTGAAAGCAAGAAGTTTGTTTCTGAACAGGGTGATTAGAAAAAGCACAACTGAAAGACTCCCAGTTCCTCCCAAAAAAGATTAGTTCCTTGAAAGTGGAGTTGCAGGTAGGTAGGGGGGTGTCAAAGCCATTTGGTTTGCTTTCCTTTATTGGGCAGTGCATTGAGTATTGGAGTTAGGAGCTGTTGCACCTGTATAGGACATTAGTTTGGCCCCTTTTGGAATACTGTGTGGAATTCTGGCCTCCCTGCTGTAGGAAAAATGTTGGGAACCTTAAAATGGTTCAGAAAAGATTTCCAAGGATGTTGCCAAGTTGGAGGGTTGGAGTGATCAGGACAGGCTGAATAGGCTGAGACTATTTTCCCTGGATCGCTGGAGGCTGGGGGATGACCATATCGTGGTTTCTAACATCATGGGGGGCATTGATCAAGTGAAACAAGAAGATATTTTGGTCAGAGTGAAGGAGTCCAGAACTAGAGGGCATAGGTGGAAAGTATCAGGAGAACGATTTAAATGGGAACTAAGGCATAACTTATTCCTGCCGAGGGTGGTACATTTTTGGAATGAGCTGCCAGAGGAAGTGGTGGAGGCTGGTATGATAACATTTAAAAGGCATTTGTATGGGTATATGAATAGGAAGCGTTTCGAAGGATATGGGCCAAATGCTGACAAATGGGACTAGATTAAATTAGGTTATCTGGTCAGCATGGATGAGTTGGACAGAAGGGTCTGTTTCTGTGCTGTACATCTCTCTGACTCAATGACTCTGTGTCTCTGTGGCTGGCATGGATGAGTCAGATCGAAGAGTCTGTTTCTGTGCTGTACATCTCCATGACTCTAATTGTGTTTCAATCAAACCCTCAGCACCTCAGGCTCTCCCAAAACATTTACATTTTGTTTGAAAACCAGTCACTGTTGCAATTTCAGGAAAGGGGCAGACAATTTCTACACAGCAAGATCCCACTGGAAGCAATGAGATCAAAGAGCATTCTTCATGATTTTGGTTCAAGGATAAATATTGTCCTGAACTCAACCCAAAGAGAAAGTAATTTGGTTCAGTTGGATGGAAAATGAGAAAATGGAAGATAAAGAAGAAGGTAGGATTACTGGTTAGTGATGGGATTGATTGTGACCAGAAAATAAAAGGAAGGGGCAGAATTTTTGAATATTAAAGGGATCATAAAAGTACAGGGAAAATCAATAATAGATCAAACGTAAAGACTTTGTGTCTAAATGCACAAAGCAACCCGCGTAAGGTAGAAAAATGATGTCACAAATCAAGGTAAATTGAGTTTCGAAGGAATTTAAACTAATTAAAGTGGAGGAGGGCTCAGGAGAGATTCTTCAAGATTCTAGAAGATGTAAAAGGACAGAGAGTGTGGAAAGGATCAGGAATCAAATGTCACGCACAGCAGATAAGGGGACAATGATGAGAAGGAGGGCAGTCAATGCAGGACTGAGGGTGTTGTACTTTAATGCACACAATATACACAATGAGCTTGTAGTGCAGATTGAAACTGGCAGGTACGATGTTGTGGGTATCACAGAGACATGGCTGTAAGGGGATCCGGGCTGGGAACTAAATATCCAAGGATGCATGTCCTATCAAAAGGACAGGCAGATGAGCAGAGGGGCAAGAGTTGCCTTAGATTAGAGTTTTTTTTTTAGATTAGATTAGATTACAGTGTGGAAACAGGCCCTTCGGCCCAAAAAGTCCACACCGACCCGCCGAAGCGAAACCCACCCATACCCCTTACCTAACACTACGGGCAATTTAGTATGGCCAATTCACCTGACCCTGCACATCTTTGGACTGTGGGAGGAAACCGGAGCACCCGGAGGAAACCCACGCAGACACGGGGAGAACGTGCAAACTCCACACAGTCAGTCGCCTGAGGTGGGAATTGAACCCGGGTCTCTGGCGCTGTGAGGCAGTAGTGCTAACCACTGTGCCACCGTGCCGCCTTGTTCGTAAGAAATGACTTTAAATCAATAGCAAAAAGTGATACAGTCAGAAGGTGTAGAATCTGTGTGGGTAGAGTTGAGGAACCGCAATAAATCAAGAATCTGATGCAAGTTATGTTCAGATCTCCAAGCAGTAACCAGGGTGTGGGGAAGAAAATCAATCAGGAGACAGAAAAGGATAAAAACAATGACTGCAGATGCTGGAAACTAGATTCTAGATGAGAGTGGTGCTGGATTGGCGCAGCAGTTCAGGTAGCATCTGATGAGCAGTAAAATCAACGTTTCGGGCAAAAGCCCTTCATCAGGAATAGAGGCAGACAGCCTGAAGGGTGGAGAGAAAAGTGAGAGGAGGGTGGGTTGGGGACAAAGTCGCATAGAGTACAATAGTTGAGTACAATAGGGGTGGGAGGGTGGAGTGGATAGGTGGAAAAGAAGATAGGCAGGTAGGACAAGTTAGGAGACAGTGCTGAGCTGGAACTGGAGACAGAAAAGCCAAATACAAAATGTTATGACAGACTTCAATGGATAGGTGGACTGGGTAGCACATCTCAACAAAAGGATTTCTTGGAATGTCTATGAGATGGTTTTTGAAATAGCTTGTGGTTGATCATTTGGAACAGGCAGTTTTGGATTCAGTGATGTGTAATGAGGCAAACTTGGTTAGTGAGCTGAAGATGAAAATATCCCTCTGGATATATGACCATAATATGATAGAATTCCCCCTGTAGTTTGAGAGGGAGAAGCTGCAATCAGATGGAACAGTATTTCAATTGAGTAAAGGTAAGTACAAAGACATGAGGAATGAGCTGGCCAGAGTTGATTGGAAGGGGAGCCGAGCAGGTAAGATGATGGGGCAGCAAACAGCCGAGTTTCTGGGCGTAATTCAGGAAGCAGAGTAGGAATTCCTCCTGAAAAAGAAGAAACCAACTTAGGGGAGGACAAAGCAACCATGGCTGATGAGGGAGGTCAAGGACAGCATAAAAACAAAAGGAAAAGGCATACAATGTGGTGGAAAATAGTGGGAAGCCGGAGGATTAGGAAGTCTTTGAAAACCTTAGGAGGATAACTAAAAAAAAAACATTCAGGGGACAGAAGGTGAAATGTGGGGGAAAGCGAACCAGTAATATAAAAGAAGATTGCAAGAGTTTCATCAGATATATAAAAATGAAGAGGGAGGCAGAAATAGACATTGGAAAAAGAATAATAGGAAAATGAAGAAAAAGCCGAGGAATTGAATACATACATTACATCAGTCTGCACAATGAAAAACACCAGCAATGTCCCAGTACTTCAAGACTGTCAGGGAGCAGAGGTGAGTGTAGTGGTCATCACTAAGGAGGAGGTACTGGGGAAGCTGAAAGGTCTGAATGTGGATAACTCACCCAGACTGGATGAACTACACCAGTGTGTTCTGAAGGAGATCACTGAGGAGATTATGGAGGCATTGGTGATGATTTTTCAGGAATCAATGGAGTCAGGGTGTGGAGGTATTTTCTAAATAAGGAAAGCCTTTGGAGATCTAAAGCACAAACCTCAATCAGGTTTCTCTTAAGGTTAACAGGCAGGTCCAGCTTGTGCTTGGGAAGGCAAATGAAATGTTAGCATTCATTTCAATATGGCTAGAATACAAGAGCAGAGATGTACTGCTGAGGCTGTGTAAGGCTCTGGTCAGACTGAATTTGGAATATTGTGAGCAGATTTGGGACCCATATTCGAAGAAACAATGTGCTGGCATTGGAGGGATTTACAAGAATGATCCTGGGGATGAAGGGCTTGTCATATGAGGCGTGGTTGAGGACTCTGGGTCTGTACTCAATGGAGTTTAGAAAGATGAGGAGGGACCTTATTGAAATTTACAGAATTCTGATAGGCCTGGATAGAGTGGATGCAGAGAAGATGTTTCCAAATACAGGAGAGACTGGGTAACCAAGGCACAGCCTCAGAATGAAGGACGGCCCCTTTCGAGCTGAGATGAGGAGGAATTTCTTCAGCCAGAGGGTGGTGAATCTGTGGAACTCATTGTTACAAAGGGCAGTGGAGCCCAAGGCACAGAGTGTATTTAAGACAAAGATAGATAGGTTCAAGATTGTTAAGGGGATGGAAGGTTCCTGTGGAGCAGGCAGGAGAATGGGGGTGAGAAGCATATCTGCCAAGATCAAATGGCAGAGCAGATTCAATGGGCTGAATAGCTGATTTCTGCTCCTGTTTCTTAAAGACTTCTTTAGAGTTTCCCCAAAACCCTGGAACACTGAACCCACTGGACTGTGAGCCCTGCAGTAGCTGTTTGTCATCAGAACTCTGCAAAGAGATAATCCAAGAGTGGAAAGAGTGTGCATCCATGTGGGAACTTCAGAATGTATCGCACTCCTGGAATACCATGAGTACAGGAAGTGTGGTCAGTGACAGTAGTTGGAGCTCCGGGTTTCGGAGCTTGTGCAGCAGCTGGTGTCAGTGTGGAGCGTCCGTGAGGCTGAGAGCTCCGTGGAGAGCACGTTTCTAGATGTGGTCACTCTGCAGCTTCAGAGTATGCAGGGAGAGAGGGAATGGGGGAGCAGCAGACAGTCCAAAAGGACCAGGCAGTTACTACAGGAATCCCTTGAGTGCATCCCACTCTCCAACCAGGATTCACTTCAGAATTCTGATGAGAATGATGAGAATGGGGGTCTTTAGTTTCTGAATATAGTTTGGAGTAGCAGCAGTGTAATGGGTAGAGAGGGGCCAGAGTTGCGAGAATGTGTTCAGGTGAATTTTCAGGAGGCATCGGTGGCTCAGTGGTGGCTCCGGTGGGGCAGCATGGTGGCTCAGTGGTTAGCAATGCAGCCTCACAGTACCAGGGTCCCAGGTTCGATTCCAGCCTTAGGTGAGTGGAGTTTGCACATTCTCCCTATGTCTGCGTGGGTTTCCTCCCATGGTCCAAAGATGTGCAGGTCAGGTGAGTTGTCCATGCCAAATTGTCCATAGTGTTAGATACATTACAGAGAGGGAAATGGGTCTAGGTGGGTGACTGTTCGGAGATCGGTGTGGACTTGTTGGGCTGAAGGGCCTGTTTCCACACTGTAGAGAATCTAATCTAATTATTGGCAGTGAAGAAGGCTGTCTAAGAATACAATGGAATCTTGACCAACTGGGCCAGTGGGCTGAGGGATGGCAGATGGAGTTTAATTCAGATAAATGTGAGTGCTGTATTTTGGTAAGACACAAGAGATGGGTGAGATCCCAAACAAATATTTCAGGTCAGTATTTACTGTGGAGAAAGCTAGGGAATTTGGAGAAATAGTGATCACTTGAAAAGAGACCACACACAAATGAGGAGACACAAAAGATCTTAAAACACATAAAGGTAGATAAACCCAAGGACCTGATCATGTGTATCCCAGAAAATTGTGGGAAACTAGGGAAGAGATTGCTGGGCCCCTTGCTGAGATATTTGTATCACTGACAACCATGGGTAAGGTGCTGGAGAACCAGATAGGTTGGCTAATGTTATGCCATTATTTGAGAAAGACTGTAAGGAAAAGCCAGGGAACTATAGACCAGTGAGCCTGATGTCAGTGCTGGGTAACATGTTGGAGTGGATTCTGTGGGATAGGATTTACATTCTTTGGATAATCAATGTGGTTCTATGCATAGGAATTCATGTCTCCTGAATTTGATTGAGTAGGTGACAAAGAAGATTGATGAAGACAGAACAGTAGACATTGTCTATATGGACTTTAGTTAAGCGTTTGACAAGGTTCCACATGATAGACTGGTTAGTAAGGTTAGACCACATGGGATCCAGAGGGAGTGAGCCATTGGGGTAAAAAAAATTGGATTGAAGGTAGGAGACAGAGAGTGGTGGTAAAGGGTTGTTTTTCAGACTGGAGATCTGTGAATAGCTGTGTGCCACAAGCATTGGTGTTGGGTTCACTGCTTTTGTCATTTAAAGAAATGATTTGGATGTGAATATAGGAGTTTCAGTAAGTTTGTAGATGACATCAAAATTGGCGGGACAGTGGATAGTGAAGAAAATCATTTCAGGGTACAGTGGGACCTTGATCAGATGGGGCAATGGGCAGAGGTGTGGCAAGTGGAGTTCAGTTTAGATAAATGTGAGATGTTGCATTTTGGTAAGGCAAACTAGGGCAGGAGTTATACAGTTAATGGGAGGGCCCTGTGGAGTGTTACTGAACAAAGAGATTTGGGGGTGAAGATGCAGGTGCATTATTCCTTGAAAGTGGGGTCACAGGTAGACAGGGCGATGAAGAAGGTGTTGGGTACACTTGCCTTTATTGGTCACTGCATTGAGTTCAGGAGTTGGGACATCATGGTGCAGCTGTATGGGAGATTGGTGAGGCCACTTTGGGAATAATGTGAACAATTCTGATCATTCTGCGATAGGAAGGATGTTGTTAAACTTAAAAAGCTGCAGAAAAGATTTACAAGGACATGGCCAGGAATTGGAGGGGTTGAGCCTCAGGGAAAGGCTGAAGAAACTGGGGCTATTTTTCCTGCAGCATTCAAGGCTGAGGGATGGCCTTATAGATGTGTATAAAATCATGAGGGGCATGGACAGAGTGCATATCCAAGGCCTTTTCCTTGGGAAAGGGAGTCCAAAACAAGATGGCATAGGTTTAAGGTGAGAGGCAAAAGATTCAAAAGGGACCTGAAGGGTAACTTGTCACACAGAGGGTGGTGCGTGTATGGATCGAGCTGCCAGAGAAAGTGTTGGAGACAGATACAATTACAGCATTTAAAACACATTGGGATGGGTACATGGATAGGAAGGGTTTTGAGGGATGTAAGTCAAATGCTGGCAAATGGGATGAGGTCAGTTTAGGATATCTGGTTAGCATGGACAAGTTGAACTGAAAGGTCTGTTTCCACGCTGTATGACTCCATGACTATGAGAGGCTGGAAAAGCTGAGACTTTTTACTCTGATGCGTAAGAGTCTGAGGAGTGACCTTGTAGAGGTTTATAAAATCATGGGGACATAGAAAATGTGAATAATTCAGGAAGGAGGTGACGTTTTGTAGAAATGGCAAAAAATATTCCCAAAGATCATTTCAGGGATGAGGAACATCAGTTATGAAGTTTGATTGGAGAATTTGGGACTGTCTTCTTTGGAGAAGGTTGAAAGGAGATTTGTTCGAGGAATTAAAACCAGGAGGGGCCTGGACAGAGTAAATAGGGAGAAAATGTTCCCAATTGAGAAAGGATTGAGACTGAGAGACCGCAGATTGAAAGTAATTGGGAAAAGTAACAAAAGTGAGATGGGAACAACATTTTCAGTCAGTGGGTGGTTAAGGTGTGGAATGCACTGCCTGAGAATGTGGTGGAGGCAGCTTCAATTGAAACATTCCGAAGGGAATGAGACTGTTATTCGAAAAGGAACAATGTGCAGGGTGACAGGGAGAAGGCAGGAGAATGGCACTCAGTGAATTGCTCATTCAGAGAGCCAGTACACACAGGATGGACAGAATGGCCTCCTTGTGCACTGTAACAATTCTGTGATTGTGTGATTGAGCAGAGTTAAAGCTGGGGGAGGTGGGAGCTCGGTGTCTCACTGTGCTGCTGCTGCTGCTGCTGCTGAGGTCAGTGAGATCAGAGACTGGGACAGGGATCCAGAGCTCACATCAAACTCTGCCCGTGTCCGTCACACTGAGACTGGCAGGAGGCTACTCACTGATTTCACTCCATGCTGCAGGAATGGGACCACAGGATGCAACTGGACAGAGTTCCTCCACACGGTGAGTAAAACTTACTGACTTATATCTTGTTGCTTAACGGGGGGCAATGGAACTAAAGAAATA